>NC_143510.1:54632302-54832302 GCF_031878675.1 Megascapheus bottae
GAAAACTCCATGAGACTCATCTCCAATAAACTCCTCAGAAAAAGCCAGAATGGCAGAATGGTAAAGCCCTAGGGTGGGCAAAACAACAAACAAAAAAATAAAAACACTGCCGGACAATATTGCATAGGTCACCATTCTCTACATCTTGTAGATCATCCTCAAATTACCCTGTGGTTCTAGGGTTCTGGGAACCATCTTCCCATCCTTCCTCAGTGCTGACCATTCTTTGAGTATGTCCACCTTCCCCACTTAGCCAAAGTTCTTGAGTCAAGAAGAATAGACAATGGGGCAGAGAATGAAAGGGTAGCTTTCAGAATCAGAACTGTCAGTAAACACCAGAAGTTCTGGAGGGCTTACTCAATAAATGTGATAGTTTGAAAAGCAAGCTCCTTTATCTCACAAGATATGGACTCCTCCCTATTTCCCTTCTCTTCTACACATTTTGTCCTCCATCTGGTGGCTTTCGGGAGTTACTTGCCTTTTTTCATCTATTTATCTAGATGACTCTATTAATTTTGCTTCAAAATGAGCCCCAAATCCACTTCTTTTCCCCTCACATTCTATTATTGCTTTTTTGAAGGTCTGCATTAAAAAAATGTTCCCTAGTGCTACAGCTCTCTAATTGTTCTCTCAGTTCTCAGATAACACTAAGCATCTCTGCAGAGTTACGATACAGTCAAAGTGATCTAATATAGCCACAGAGTTATGATCCAGAAAAATCTAGCTAGCCAAACCCATCGAATATTTACATGAGACAAGCTTAAAACTTTGTCTCATGATCATGAGTTCCCTTGGCCTGAGCTGTGTCTATCTTAACTGGAGCACAGCATGTGATACCTCACTGCAAACACTTGCAGTTCAAACTAGATAGCTGAGGACAAACTCTTTCACAATCTAGTTTGAATATATCTTGTCACTGATTTTCATCCTATATCCTTTGATTGGATTTCCTTCCATTTGCTGTTCATGTAGAAAAGTAACACTGATTCTTGAAGATCCAACACAGATCTTAAGAGAGATCAGTCCATTGTCCTTCCATGGCCTTTGGTTCCTTATTTTTGTATATTTTTCCTACTTTAATAGAATGCTTACATGTTTATTTCTCACCTCTTATTTACTTCCATTCTTTGTATTTCCCATGAAATGGCTATGATGGTGAAGAGTGTAAGGAAATAACAGGTGGAGGCTGAAGACTCATCTTCCCTATTCTACCAATGCTTACTGTCTTCCCCATTCTCCTATTTTTAGGTAAATTATTACTGTTAATATTCTCACATCTGAGTTAGCAGAAATTCTTCCTCTCTTCTTTCACTTTTTTCCTCATTCTCAAATATTTGAAACAGTGCAGCAGTGAAACTGTCAATGATGAAAAATAAATACTGAATGCCAGATTAGGAAGAGCAATGAACAAATACACACAGAGAAGGCAAAACCATCCACCACTGTATGCCAACTCTATTAGAGACAATAGAAAGTGTCAGAGAAAATGTATTGCAGCAGGCAGTGGGGACCATTGCGACTGTAAAAGATGCATAAATATACAGTCAAGAAAGAAACTATGATGAACTCAGCAGGCCGCAAGTATGAGCAAACCAAAGAGCTAATGTCACTGAGAGGGGACAGCAGCATTCAGTGGCTTTGTGTCTTTGGAGTCAATGAATATTCTGGAATATGTTTGGGAGGCATGGGTATATTACAGACATAGGTCTGCTTGCTAATTTCCATCACTGAAGTCTTGAACAAAATAGTAAGACTTAGTATTCCTTAAGTAAGAAGAATTCCTCCAGCTTTACATGTTTGGATTGAGGAATTGCATTTTTTCTCCTATCTTTTGACTCAAATTAAAACACTGATCCATCCTGGGTCTCAAGCTAGCTGGCTTTTGTACTAGAACCATGTCCTTGGCTTTTCTGAATTTCCTTTATCTAATTCCTTAATGTGTGTTGAAGATGAATGATCAGTGTCTCTTGTCATAGTTCCTTATAACTCTCTCTCTGTGTGTGTGTCTCTGTGGTGCTCTCTATCTCTCTGTCTGTCTCTCTCTGTCTCTGTCTGCCTCTCTGACTGTCTATCTGTCTCTCTCTCTCTCTCTCTCTCTATATATATATATATATATTTGTATATGTATATGCATGCATATTCTTTGAAGAAAACTCATTAATACTGGTGATACTAAGGGGAAAATACTCTATGTTAGTAACAGTCCAGCTGAATCTTAAGACAGTGGGGTTCTAGCCTTACTCCAACTCAGACAAGGCACACAGCTCTACCCATCTCTTCTTGCTGTAAACTTAATATTTACCACCCTCTAGAACTTAGGCCACCATCCTGCTGGTATTGGAAGCTGAGACATTGGAAGATGATAAGCTCATGAGGGCTGGATTGGTGATCTCACAGGAGGAGGAAGCTTGCTTCTTCTCTTTCTGCCTATAGACAAATGACAATATAGTGCTTATCTGTGAACCTGACTTCATCAGATCTTCCAGTACCTTGAACTTTGGTACATCAGATCTTTGATACATTCCAGTTTCAGAATGGGGAGAAATACATTTCTGTCCCTTAAGCCACCTGCTCTACAGTATTCTTGTATGGTAATTCACTCCACTTCCTTGATAAAAAAATATCTGGATTTGGTGATCTAAATCTTCTTCCAGTTCTGAAATGTCCAATGTCACAATTCTGCAAGGGTTCTTGTACTGTTCACTCTCACCCAGCGGTGAGGTCTTTGTCTTGGTGAACTGTGGTTCTACATTGGGTGCTCATTGAAAAGGTGAACAAAAGAATTATTCAAAAAGTGAACAGAAGGGCTAGGGGTTTGGCGTAGACATAGAGTGCTTACCTAGCATGCACCAAGATCTGGGTTCAATTTTTTGGTACCACATATACAGAAAAGGCCAGAAGTGGTGCTGTGGCTCAAGTAGTAGAGTTCTAGTCTTGAGAAAGCCCTAGGACAGTGCTCAGGCACTGAGTTCAAGCCCCAGGACTGGAAAAAAGTGAGTAGAATATTTTTGGTCCTCTAATTAGTATGTGTGTCAGCTTTATGAAGAGATAAACCTCACAGTGCCAAGTTTCTCCAATTCATGCTCAGGGGATTTGTTCTTGTAAGTCCCATTAAGTAAGTAATCTGTGTGCCTCACAGAGCACAAGCCACAAAAGTCAATTTACTCATGGCTATTTGCATGCTCCATCCTTTGCTAGATGCTTGGCTAAATATTCTTCCAGGAAATGTATTGCCTGAAGCTCAACCTTATATGCTGTCTTTCATTTGTTTGGCTTATATAAATGGACACAGTAGCTTTTCCAGAGGATAGATAGTTAGGATATGAATAGAAGGTTGAAAACATATCTAGTGCCAACAAAAAAATAAAAATAAACTACAGCTCTTTAGTCAGTAAACTATGTCAGGTTTTCTCACACTTCTATGTGTATGAAGAGAAGAATTATGAGCAAGTAAATGCAGTGAAAATCGCAGCCATGTTGGAGCTAGGGTCATGAATCTTAGCTTTAGTAGTTGTAGTGGGTTGGGTAGGAGAGGTAAGCTGTCTTGAACCCTCGGCACCTTTCGCTGTTAGAAAGAAGACAGAGAGAAGAAGACCTACCTCCTGGGTGAAAGAAAGGGCATAGAAATGACTCAATAAGTGGTTGCTGTTATAATGACAAATCCACATTTTCTGAAAGGGAATGAATCAGTCCTGTGTTTTTCTGGGATTTAGGTGACAAATGATAAGCTCTGTTGTTTTATTTTTTATTTACCTTTTTTGCTCTGTTGTTTTATTTATCCTGGAGATACCTTTATTTCTTTTACTTGTTTCAGGAGCAATTTTCCATGCAGAAATCTAGTTGTTCATGATGCATGTCTGAATGTACAATTGTTAGGGAGACATTAGTTTATTATTATTATTATTATTATTATTATTTGTACTGAGGATATACACTGCAAGTGACAAACACATATGTCACTTGGAAGAGAAAAGAGGGCTCTATTCCCTTCCTTCTCCATCAAGGGGAGCCCAGAGTTTCCTAAGAAGAGGCAGTAGGAGAGCATGTTTTCAACTGTGTACCCATCTTTAGGGTCTAAGCCACTGAGATGCTTTGTAAAGCTGAGATTTGTCTTCATTGTCCAAACCTTTTCCTCCAGATGATGGCTTCTGTTTCCTATTACTATCCATAAACTGCTGCCTTTTGTGTGTGGTTTCATCTCTCTACATAGTGGTTTAGAAGAAATGAGCATGTTCTGTTGCACAGGTACATCATTTTGTTCAAGAGGCTGCATGCTAGAATTAGAACCTCAACTTCATCTCATAGCTTCTAAGCAGTGTAAATTTTAGTTTCCTTTAAATCCTGAATTAATATGCTCATGTGAGTTGAAATATTATGTACACCAGTTTATCCATACTTAAAAGACTTCATTTCCCTGCCAGTGTGTCTCTAAGGGCCCATGCCACCTAGGCATAAGAATAGATCAGAGCTGCTTGTCTGACACTTACAATGTGGATTTTTACTGGAAAAAAACAAAGCCCTGTAGTTCCTCTCACAAAGGTGATTGTGGCTGCCTCATGAAACCTGCTGAGCCACATATTTTACTGTGACTCCTGACTGTAATCCTAGCTACTCAGGAGGCTGAAAGCTTGAGGATCATGGCTTGAAGCCAGTCAGGGCAGGAAAGTCTGTGAGACTCCAATTAACAAGCAAAAAAGCTGGAAGTAGAGCTGTTGCTCAAGTGGTAAACTAGTAACCTCAAGTGACAAACCTAAGGGGCTGTACCCAGACCCTGTTCAAGCTCCAGTACTGGCAAGCACACACACACACACACACACACACACACCTCACACACAAACACACTACACTAACAATAATAAAAACAAGTACATTATAGAATGGCACTTGATGATCTCTTCTCAGAAACAAGAAATACTCAGGCTATTTTAAACATCAAAAGCAGAAAAAGTTAAGTAGCTGCAACAGGTACAGATCTAAGGCAAAGAGCTACGTAAAACTGAGGAATCTCAGATCAAATATGCCTGCTTTCTTCCTTTTGCCCTTTGGGGTCGTTCCTCTGATAAATAATTCACAGACTGCAGTGCAAAGTAGTTTGCATACTGACAAGATTAAAAAGAATGCTTTGTCTGGGTTAAATTTACAATCTGAAACCTTCCTTTAAAATGTCAAGAAGGTAATTAATTTAAGAAGGTTTGCCAAGCAGAGTCTCCGACCCTGTCAGAAAAATTTCATTTCCTGAGGGTGAAGGGGATGTTGCATTTATCTTTCCCCCAAAGCCTGCTTTGGTTCCCATTTTCTCTTTTCTAATATGCTTTATTCATCCAATCTCTTTTAAGCAAAAATAAAAGATTAAAAAAATTTAACCTGGTGTTCTTTCCTGGTGGTTTCCTTTATCCACCTTTCTGTTTCTTTCTTTCTTTTTCAAAGATTATCTAGCGTAATCTGCAAATTAGCTCTACCAAGGGACTGAAGTACAGGTCAGACCTTTTGACACAAACAAGAGAAGAATATTCGCAGAGAGCACTCTTTCCTGCCTGAACATTCAGACAAGCATTTTGAGTAGCAGCGGGAATTGCATAAATTCAACAGCATGAAAATTCGCTTTTGGCATAGCAAAACATCCTGTCCCAGAGATGCTCAGTAGAGTGTCTTCTTATGAATGAATGCTTCTGGCAATCAGTGGGGTTTTTACAGCAGTTCTTTAAGCCAAGTTTACTGGTATAAAATCTTATTAGTACTTGTGTCCCCCTAGCAAGTCCCTGGAGGCATCATGGAAGAGACTAGATATATTACTGTTGGGAAACCAAACCCCCAATCTGTGTATTCTGTGTAGATTACCAACACAGATCCACAGGAGGGGGCTGGGTATGAACTGATCTACTCCAAGTGTACAGAAGTAGGGTGTGCTGGAGTTGCAAAAGTTAAGAAGGTGTTGGGGCCGAGAGTTTGGCCTAATGGTAGAGTGCTTGCCTAGCATGCACGAAGACCGATTCCTCGGTACCACATACATAGCAAAAAGCCAGAAGTGGTGCTGAAGCTCAAGTGGTAGAGCTCTAGCCTTGAGAAATCCAAGGACAGTGTTCAGGACCTGAGCCCAAGCCCAGGACTGGCAAAAAAAAAGAAAGAAAGAAAGAAAAGAAGTTAAGAAGGTGTCGTTTCCTTGATGCTAATCGGGAAGAAAGAATTTCTTCTTTAATTTACTTCAAGGAACAAAGGTCAGCTGAAATGTGTCATAATGCTAAATGAGAAGAAAAAAATAGCTCACAATATCTGAAATTCTAAGTAAGTTTCTCGTGATTTTAATGCAAATCGAAACCAGATATGAGTTTGATAGAGATGCGTTTGGATACTTAGCTGTCCTCCTGAGTTATCACTTCTTGACATGGGACAGGAGAGCATTTGTGCTGCTGAACTTTAGTTTTCCTGAAACATTTCCTTCTAAAACTTGTGCTATCTACGTAGGATTGGGACATGCTATAAGGATTGACAGCTGTGTTCTCTGAGCCACCAGGGGAAATGCAAATCCAAACTCCCCTGGGATTTCACCTCCCCCTCCTCTTTCCCTCCCCCCACCAAGTCACAATAGCTGTCATCAAGAAAACAAGCAACAACAAATGATGGTAAGAATGCGAGAGAGAGAGAGTGTGTGTGTGTGTGTGTGTGTGTGTGTGTGTGTGTGTGTGTGTGATACTTATTCACCATGCATATGAATGTAAATGAGTTCAGCCACTATGGGAATTAGTAAAATAGAACTCCCATGTGACCCCTCCATATTACTCTTGGTTATGTCCCCCAAAGAGCCCATGTCAGCTTTCCATGAGAACACCTATGTAGCCATCTTAATCATGGGACTACTCACTATAGCCAGATTATGGAACCAGTCTCATTGCCAATTAATGAATGAATGAGTAAAAACTGTGGGATGCATACAGGATGAAGTTTTACTCAGCTACCAAGAAAAATGAAATTACAAGGAAGAATAAAATGATGATGGTTGCTGTCAAATGGATGGCACTGGCTATCTTTGTTAAGTGAAACAATCCCATAAAATCCTAAAATCTGTGGATGCTAACGTAAACCCAAACCAAATCAAGTCATGAAAAACACACAAAAATCAAGGTCATAAAAGTAGCATTGGATGTGGGGGAGACTACCAAGGAGGTAAAGGGGAAGAAAAAGAATAAATTAAAAGCAAATAAGACAAGGTATTATCTGCTTTTAAGATATTGCTTTGTCACAGACTGACATGTTAAACTGAAAACCCCTGAACAACTATTTAAAGATAATAAAAAAGAAAAAATGGGGGAAAAGATTTCTTAGTATTAATTGGCATTGAGGCAGAAAAACCAGCAGCTAAAAATTCACTGTAAGCATATCTTTATGCTCTTAAACATAAAAACATTTTGTATTATTTTTACTTGTTTATTTTTTAAAAATGTCATCATTCTAGGTTTTTTTTCTTTTTCTTTCTTTTTTTTTTTTTTTTTACAGAAAGAAGTAAACAGAACATCTTTGGCCTAAGTCCTGCAGTTTCAGCAAGATTTGTCATCTCCCTGTGCCACTGACACTTCTCAGAAGCCGAAACCACCATGTAAAGAAAGACAATACTAGCCAGGCATGGTGGCTCACACCTGAAATCCTAGCAACTCAGGGGAGTGAGATCTGAGGATCGCAGTTCTAAGCTAGCCCGGGCACTAAAGAACACAAGACTCTAATCTCCAATTAATCACCAGAAAAATGGGAAATGGAAATGTGGCTTAAAGGGGTAGGGTGGTAGCCTTGACATGAAGAGCTCAGGGCCAGAGTTCAAGTCCCATGGCCTATGGGGGAAAAAAAAAGAAAGACAATACTGACATCACTGTAAGCTGTGATTTACCTCATTCTTCTCACTCCTTGGGCTTTGCAGTCTATATAATTATCTCTTTATTCTTCACTCAATGAGCATCTCACTAAAGAACATAATGATTGATCCCAAATTTCTGCTTCAGTACACAAATATATAGATTATATAAATATAATATGAATATATAAATGTGTGTATATTTTTATATATCTGTATTGTGTATATAAATGTATAATATCTCTAGAGACTAGCCATTGCACAATGTTATAGAAAAAATCATGGCAATCATGTGAAATTTAGCAGAAGCAAGGAGGAAAATTAAAGGGGATGTCAAATTCTGGGAAAATTAATCAATAAGTTGCCCAAGGCCTATAGAGTATTTGAGAAAGGAAGAAAATATACTTCATAATAGAAAAAAAATACTCTGTCGCAGACATGCTTATTTCTGGGTAAGCCTTGGGAGTGATCCCTTGGGGGCAGAGAAGGTATCGCTTTTTCTCTTTCTGCACAGGTCAGGAAACTGGCTGGAGATCATTTCACATTGGTACACCCAAGTGTTCCAATAGTAATACATTGGGGGAATATAAGAGAGGAGACACATTTGTTGAAAACTGCCAGTGCTGTGAAATTGGGCAGTTGCTTGGGTGGAGGAGGCCAAGAAGAGGAATCTAGAAATGAAAAAACACTGACCAATGCTAGAGACACATTGGAGTGAACAGATTGCCTTTTTGGTTCCCTTTATTATGGCCTTACCTTTTCATGTGTCTTATCTCTGAGTTACTGAAAGTCAACTCCCTGGTTCCATTCTTGGTTTATCTCTTCCATGGATACTCCTTAAGTTAGTCTAACCTTTTTATACTGCAGCACCCTCACTGACTCTTCTGTCTCCTGCCCCTCCCCCCATTTAAGGGGCCTTATGATTGCTTTGAACTCACTGAGTGAATCAAGGATGGTCTCCCCTTCGCCTGGTCAGCTGACTAGAAACCTTAAATGCACTTATTATTTAATTCACTTTTGCTGTGCAATGTGATTCACTCACAGGTTCTGGGGATTAGAAAGTATAACTTTTGGAGACCATTATTTTGCCTTCTGATGCACTTTCACGTGTTTCATGACTGACTGAATATAATATGAGATAGATTTTGAGAGAGAGAGAGAGAGAGAGAGAGAGAGAGAGAGAGAGAGAGAGAGAGAGAGAGAGAGAGAGAATGAATCATAAATAGGATCAATTTTTCTTGAGACCACAAAGAATACAGACTGAAAAATCTACTCTGCACTGGATAACCACTGGTGCACTTGTCGTGGTATCTAAGGAACCATTTCAGCTCATGGGCTTTGGAAATCAGATTTCAAGAGACTATTTAGTAAGCTGAGCTGAGGAAATAAAGTCAGAGACTTTAAGCAGTATTTTGAAGTAAGCAGAAGGGGAGCTCTTGAACAAAGTCAGACCATACTAGGATTCCTAAAAAGATTAGTATTTTTATTAAGATAGAAGACAGAATTTATATCTTAAAGGAGTCAGAATCTTTCTTTTTTTCTATCTGTCTATCTATCTATCTATCTATGATAGATCTATCTACTAAATGTAAGTAAAATACACAGATGTATGCATATTTATATACCTAATTAAATAAATATATATATGTATAGGGATTAAAATATTCAAGGGATAGATGAAATAATTGCTAGAACATTACCCTGTGAAAAGCAAGGAGGATTAGAAGCAGCATCACAGCAGGATAGTTGAACATAAAGGCAAAAAACAAGCCGGACAATTATTTTTTTCCATATATTTTTATTGTAATTAATAGAAGGGTTACATTATATTCATCAGATAGAAGGTGCATTACTTCACATACATGGCTACCCTTTTTCATGTCTTGGCCCCCATTTCTCTCCCTGCACCCCCACCCCTCATTTTGTTTTCCCCCCGTTCCCTATTCGATTTCAAATAACCAAATATGCATACATCCAATATATCAAATAACCAGGTGAAATACTGTAACAATGTGAGATAGCCAAGGGACAGCAAAAGAGATGAGAGATAACATAATACATTGAGGACAACAATCACTCATTATATGGCTTTTGTTTCTATATCCTGGAGGCCCTTTCATTTAACGTCATACTATATATCTAGGTTTTGCTCTATTGTAAATCTCTGTTAGGACAGCCCAAGGTTTCTACTGATTAGGACAAATGAGGGAAACCATTGAGCCTAAGTTCCTTTGAGTCTGGCTTACTTCACTTACTATGATTTTTTCTGAGTCTTTCCATCTGCTTACAAATGGGACAATGTCGTTCTTTCTGACAGCAGCATAGAATTCCATTGTATATAACTACCACATCTTGTTGATCCACTCATCAACTGAGGGGCATCTGGATTGGTTCCATATCTTTGCTATGATAAATAGTGCTGCAATGAACATCATTGTGCTAGTGGATTTAGTATGTCCCTCTTACTGGACCATTGGGTAGATGTCAAGTAGTGGAATTGCTGGGTCATAGGGGAACTCTATGTTTAGTCTTTTGAGGAACTGCCATACTGCTTTCCCTAGTGGCTGAACAAGTTTGCACTCCCACCAACAGTGTAGCAGTGATCCCTCCTGGCCACATACCCTCCAGCATCTGTTGTTATTAGATTTCTTGATCCTGGCTATTCTAACTGGAGTGAGGTAGAATCTAAGAGTTGTTTCGATTTACAATTCTTGTATGGCCAGAGATGTCGAGCATTTCTTCGTGTCTATAGGCCATTTTTGTTTCTTCTTCAGAGAAGACTCTCTTGAAGTCTTTGACCCATCTTTTAATGGGATGCTTGTTTCTTTGGAGATTAGTTTTGGAGTGATTCCATTTTTAGAGCTGTTGATATATTTTAGATATGAGGCCTTTGTCTGTTGTATGGTTGGTGAAGATCTTCTCCCACTCTGTAGGCTTCCTGATTAGTTTACTAGCTATGTCCTTTGCCATACAAAAGCTCTGCAGTTTAATGCAGTCCCACTTGTCCAGGCTTTCTCTGATTTGTTGTGTCTCTTGGTCCTTATTAAGAAAGTTTCATCCTGTGCCAAGGAGACCTAGAGTAGCTCCTATTCCTTCTAGTAAAGTTTTCAGTGTATCCAAGCAGGACAATTATTTCCCCGAGTTATAAAGCAGAAAGTGAAGAGCCTGGTGAAGAGCCAGGGATGGGGAAAAAAAAAGAATACAGAGAATCTTAATTTTATCGGTAATAGACCTTATCAATCTGAAGGCACAATCTGAGACTCTGAGCCACAGAGAAGACAGAAAAGGTGTGGGCTAGCTTCTGGAGGATAGGAAGGAAGGCCTGTCATCCATTGGTATTTGGTATATATGTGCCTCCCAGGGGACCTGAATGAAAGTGTTCCTTTAAATGTGATCCTGCCACGTTTGTAAGGCTCCCAGAAATACTCAGCCACCTATAAAGTGATCAGAGAAAGTAGAAAGTCCCAATTTCACAGGGTGGAAAAGACAAATTGTGTGGTAGAATGAGAGAGCTCACAGCTTGCTCTTGAGATCCCTGCTGATCATGATACCCAGCTGGGTACAGATGGATTAGATCAAGCACAGGGCTAATGGACTGAAAAGAGATCAGGGAGGGAGGGAGGAAGGGAGGGCTTGGATGTGATAATGACACAGTCACAGGAGAAGTGAAGGAATAAGATTGGAAGAATAGCAAGGGGGCATGGAGGCAGATGGTGTGTGGCAAGGCTTATAAGGGGGCTAAGATGGAAAGGAAATGACAGTGAAAGGAATATCAATGTGAAGAAATCCTAGCCTACGAAAGCTGGAAGAACACCAGCATGACAGTGAAGTAAGAAATGACAATTATAGTTTCATGAGAATGGAAAATTGGATATGGATGGCACTGGATCCTTCCTCACCACGAATCATTTTAGAGATACATTTATTTGATACATATTTAAGCAGCTGATATAGTATAGACACTGGGTTAAGGGGTTGCCCTTGTCTCCTTTACTCTAGCAGGGTAGACATCATTCACTTAAAAATGTATATTTATAAATCATGATCAGACCTATGAAGAAAGAAAGCATAATGTCCCAAACAGTTGTGCTTGGTTATATTTATTTATTTGCCAATCCTGGAGCTTGAACTCAGGGCCTGGGCACTGTCCTTGAGTTTTTCAAGGCTAACACTCTACCACTTGAGCCACAGCACCATTTCCAGCTTTTTCTGCATATGTCATACTGAGGAATCAAATTCAGCATGCTAGGCAAACATTCTACCATTAGGCACCCCCCTGGCCCCTACAGCTATGTCCTAATACTAGGAATGGTAAGCACTGAGAACACAAAGCCAGAATAGCCTTTCGAGGCATAGGCTTGATGAGATTCTCTTTCTCTAAACTCTTTTACCTGGAGTAAATTCTCAAAGTTCTTGAACAGGTCTAAAAGGCCCTTCATGAAGATCCATTATTATACTCATAACTTATTTTTTAAACGGAAACATCTTTTGTATGTCAGCTCAAAGATAATTAATTAGAAGACTGTTGGGGTTTTTAGTCTTCAGTCCCTCCCTACCCGCAGGAGAGATAGAGAGAACACACACCGACTAGGATGAGCTGAGAAAGGAGAGGGCCAACTGACCACCTGCACCCAGCCCTCCCTAGCCAGAGGACAATCAGATGCATCAGAGAGACCCATCAAGGCAGGAGCTTGTTTATTGAGGAAGTACATTCAGCTAATATAGAATGCAGGAGCCTATCAGCACAAATGTGGGCAGGATGGGGAGGTCCACGTGTTTACTCTCACTATAGGTCTTAGCAGAGAGTGATAATGCAATAACACATTCGTACCCAATGGTAATCAAGTCTCAGCAGAAAGTGATTCACAATACCGACGATATAGCTCAAAGTTAGGCACGGTGTTCATACATGACAGCTCATTTCTTTGTGTGGTTATCTTAGTGATGCAGATTCATGGGCCTTGCACTCGGCTCTCAACAGAAGACTTCTTCATTTGCTTCTTTACACCACTCCAAACATTTCTCTTCCTGTTACTCTCTTGTTTTCTCAGTACAGCCATCCTAACTTTCTTTTTTGCCCTTCAATGACTCCAGCCTCTTTCTTACGTCCAGTTCTCGATACCAGCCCTCCCGCCAGCCTCCAGCACCATCTCCTCCCTTTTTCTCGGGAAGGGGCCCCCACTGATCGACCTCTCTGGTATATTTATCTTATTTTTGCCTTTTTCAGTGGTGGGGATTGAAGTCGGGACCTTGCACATGTTAAGCCAGTGCTCTAGCACTGAGCTATATCTCCCAGCCCTGCTGGTGGCATTAGTCATGTGCTCTGTTCCCAGATCTCCTTCACCAGTGGAAATGGTCATTTCAGCCTCTTCAATATTCTGCTCAGCTCCATATCTCTTTCCTTTGCTGCTTTACCACCCCCACAAAATACTTCAATCTATCACAATCTCTTGTGTCTAAATATTTTTCAGTGTTATCCTAGAGGGCTAGTGGAAGGTTAGTTGTCCATTTTTTCCAGGAACCCTAAATTGGAGATCTTTAAAACTAAGATATCTGGTTCTAGATGGCTCTTCCTATAACCAGAGCTATCAACTTGTTCCTTGGAGAGGGGATGAATCTTTCCTTCCAGCAGAGAGGAAACGGAATATCCGGTGTAGGAACCTATTAATATTTATTAGGCTTTAGCATATCTAAAACATAGGCGAGGTTGTTCTAGAACTTTTGTGCCAAATATAAATATTCAAAGTCTATAATGACTCACAAGTTTCGTGGACTCCAGCGAGTGGTTCAGAGGGCTCTTGATGCTCAGTCAACAAAATAGGACAGTGGCTACTGTGAGATTGCCAAGGGTAGTGTCAGTGCCAACCTATTTTGACTGACCCATTCAATTATACTCATTCCTCCATTTTGTGTTTCCCAGATTTTGCTCAGAAGACAGGGCTGTAAGTCTTTGAAAGTGATTGGGAGTGTTGTGAACCATGACCATGGCTGGCATGAGAACAGACCCATGGTGTAACTCCAAATTCAATCGTCTGCCCTGTAAAGCATGAGAAAGTGGAGTTTGGTAGTTCTCTAATGCTGAAGAATATTGTCCGTGTTGTTCTTGTTTATGTTTTAATGTTGTGTGTGTTTTTTTTTTTTTGCAGTCTTGGATAGGTTGTCCTGATCTTAGAATGGCACTTTATAAGCACCTGTCCTGAAAAGAAAGACCAATTTCTTGATTGGGGCGTAGACAAATTCTTGAGGGCCACAGTGATGCTTAGAGAACTTTTATGCAGAATGGGGTCTTAGAAATTATTCAATTTACAACCAGCTCTCCTTCTCTGTTAATGAATGAAGAAGAAACAAAACCTGAGTGACAACACAACTGAACACAACACGTGTAGACTAAGACAGACTTGGTACATAGTTGGGTACATTATTTTCAAAGGCATTTATTGAGTACCTATTATCAAACATTGATTAGTTCTAGGGAAGAATAAGACCTAGAGCTTCCATGGGTGATGACGGAGCGCTAAACAGAAACTCATCACACAGTAAAATCATTGTGGAGCCACTTATAGAGTAATATAGAAGAAAAGCAAGGGAGAAACTTGCGCCCATTCTGTACTGTCTTATTGAGAATATCTTCTAGCCCTATTTATGTGGAAGAATGGACTCATGCAATAGAAAATTGATGTTTCTAAGGTGACTTATTAAGAGTTGAATAATTTTGGAGATGTCTTTGGTTTTATGTTATAAAAATGGCATTCTATTATGAGTCATCATAAATTTATGGGGAAAATGGCCTGCCAGTGGGGAGCTAAATGGTTCCAATTCTGGTAATATTTAGGTTTATAATACACACACACACACACACACACACACACACACACACATACACACAAACATTGAATGGTAATGGGTAAGATGAGGAGGGATGGACAGGCAATTTGTGGATATTTATTTTAGCCATATGATTGTTTTAAAAATTTTGTGGTGAATTGCTACCTTGAACAAGGTACATATTGTTATGTCCCAGAGTAACACAGTTGAGATATCTACCAAGCATGAGCACAACTTAATGCTTATTAAATAAAATATATTTGCATGATCCTTTGAAAGTTTTCTGACTATGAGATCCTCACACCAATACCTCCGAGACTGGGAATTCTGACACTTAATATCTGTGATCTAATTGTAGCTTGTTGACCTTGAGGCTCCTTGAGGGTACGTCTCTGGCTATTTATCCTCACATCAACTCCTGCCTCATTCTTTCCTTTGACTTTCCACAAGGTCATCTGAGTGGCTTTCTGGACCCTCCCAAGCTAAGATGCTGGCTTGATTCAGCCTACATTGGAACAGGTTCCAGGTCTTAAGTCCAAAGTGGTCCTCTTAAGCAGTCAAGCCAAATCTGCTCATCTCCAGCAGATAAGTTCAAATCTCATCATACACCAGAAAAAAAGAAAGAAAACAAGATTGTCTTTTTTTTAACTCATAGATCACCTGGAGAATGTGGAAACAGAATGGGAGTGGCATTGAACTTGGTGTCATGTAATAACTGGGTGGGTTGACTTACTATGTCTTAACAAATGGTCACTGTCATGAAGTGAAGAATTGTCTCCAAGTGGAGAGATTTCTCATGTGGATACCTTCACAGTCAGTCCTCATTATCTGAACAATCTGCTTGTGATTTTGCCTGCTTGATGAAGTTTATTTGTAACCTCAAAATCAATACTTGCTGTGCTTTTGTGGTCACATGAGGACATGTGTGGAGCAGTAAACATCTTGAGTCACCTGATGTTAATGCTCGCGGCTGAGATCAGACAAGACAGAGCTCTGTCTTCTTACTATAACATACAGACATAGTCTGTCTTCCTTTTGGAGACCTCATACTATAATGAAATATCCTTGGCAAATCTAGTTAGGGAACCCTTTCTCCCCATGTTTGTGCTTCTTTGTTAGTGATTTTGGTATTTAAGATGTCCCCCAAAATGCACTATTGAAATGCTATATATTATTTTCAGCAAAAGAAGGTTGTGATGTGCCTTACAGAGAAAATATATGTGTTAAAGAAACTTCATTCAGTCATGCTCTCCGTTGCTGTAGGCTAGGAGCTCAGTTGTAATGAATTTACAACATACATGAAACGACATATCTTTAAACAGAGACACCCATATAATGGGGGTAGATAACAATGTGAGCAGACATTGGCAGGAATCTAACCCTGTGTTTCTCCTAGGAGCGATGGTTCAACACTTAATAATTCAGTGTTGGTGATGACTTTCTAGAACCTAACTAGAATGAGCAATGAAAAATGACTGCCTTTTATTAGTATCTACAAGGAGTCATTGATAAGTCTATTCACGGTCACATTAAACACGTTCTGGTTAAAAAATTATGGACTCTGTATAATTTTTTCTAAGGAATAAAATAAATGAGTACACTCATATGGTGCTTAAGGACAGCCACTATCTCACAAGATGATAGACTCTTACTGGGTCAACATCATGTCTGTACCCTGTCATTTAGTGACACACAGCCAGACAATAGTTCATGAGACAAAATAATCAATTTTAACTGATTAGTGTCTGCTTGCCCTCCTCAAATTTATTTTTCTGTGTTTGCAAGCAATGTGAAATCTCAAGGCAAAGAAACAAAAGAATTCTACTGTCTAAGCAGCCCTCTGCATTTGTGAAGCACAGGGCTGCTACCCCTTATGGTAGAGCTTTGTGAAACATTCATAATTCATAGAAGGAGCCATCTGAAGGCATTTCCTAGAATTGTCACAAAATTCTGTCAGCTCCTGCCGTGATGAAAAAATACAGTCTTGTGAATATGATTAAGGTGCCTTGGAATCTGAAGAAAGCAGCAATAGCTGTGCAGACTCCTCTCCACGCTCCTGGAATGCACTCTCTGGAAGAAAGTCAGCCTGACAGATGATTTCATGCCATTTTATTCAGTGTGGGTTGTGTTTTAGAAGCAGTGTATCAAAACCTTGACCTTTGCTTTACTTTTTTCCTTTACTGTTGATTTAGAAGATTAGAGGCATTCTAAAACCTTGTCCTGAATGTTTCCGCATATAGGCAACACACAAGATTCAGAAAGAATTTGACACACATTATCGAAGCATACATCAGACAAGGGGAGGATGTTTGCAAATTGCTCTTCCCATTATAATTTCATCTCATTAGGGGGAAAAAAGGGACCGGCGGGTGTTACATTTTCCTTTCTAGAGCAGAGAAGCTCCTTCCCTTCATGGGAAAATGATGCAGGTTTTCATTATGCACAAAGCACTCTTCTTTTGGTGAGTTTGTTTGTTTATTTATTTATTTATTTGGTTAGTTAGTTTTTGCAGTTTCCAGGAAATATACTGGCCAAAGTTAGAAACTTCTTGACTTAGCTAAATAGAAAGCCCACAGAGTGGGAGACCTTCACTAACCATACAAAAGACAAAGGTTTCATATCTAAAATATATCAACATCTAAAAATATTGAACCCCTCCAAAACTATCTTCAAATAAACAACCCTCTCATTAAAAGATGGGCTAAAGACTTAAGAGAGACTTCTCTGAAGAAGAAATAAGAAAGGCCTATAGACACATGAAGACATGCTTGACATCTCTGACCATACAAGAAATGCAAATCAAAACAACTCTGAAATTCTACCTCACCCCAGTTAGAATGGCCATTATCAAGAAATCTAATAACAACAGACACTGGCGAGGATGTGGCCAGGAGGGAACACTACTACACTGTTGGTGGGAGTGTAACTCATTCAACCACTATGGAAAGCAGTGTGGCAGTTCCTCACAAGACTAAACATAGAGCTCCCCTATGATCCAGCAATTCCACTACTTGACATCTACCCAATGATCTAGTAAGAGGGACATACTAAATCCACTAGTACAACGATGTCCATTGCAGCACTATTTACCATAGCAAAAATATGTAATCAACCCAGATGCCCCTCAGTAGATGATTGGATCAACAAGATATGGTATTTATACATAATGGAATTCTATGCTGCCATCAGAAAGAATGACATCGCCCCATTTGTAAGGAAATGGAAAGACTTGGAAAAAATACTAAATGAAGTAAACCAGACCCCAAAGAATACAGGCTCAATGGTTTTCCTCATCTGTCATAATTAGTACAAACCTTGGAGTCTCCTAACAGAGGATTACAATAGCTCAAAACCTAGATACCTAAGGCCATATAGTATCAGATAACAAGGTGAAATACTATAACAATATGAGAACAACCAAGGGACAACAAAAGAGATGAGAAATAACATAATACATTAAGAACACCAATCATTCATTATATAGCTCTTGTTTCTATATCCTGGAAGTCCTTTCATTTAGTCTCATCCTATATGGCCTTAGGTTGTGTGAAGGCATGCCATTTCATTCTTAGTGTGGCCCAAGGTAAAAGTATAAGTGAACAGTATTTAGTCAGTACTTTCTTCAAAGAACTATTTTAAATGTGTTAAAGCACCCAAGACCTAAGAATTACTACTCTTAACTATTTTATGTGTGCAATGATAGTTCTTGCACTTGCCATGTAGTAAAGCTACAACCACTGTCCAGTTCTAGATCTTTGTTCATGGAATGTCAAAATGCATTGAATGATAACTTGCCATTCCCTGTTTCATACAGCCTCTGCAAATCTCTTTTCTCCTTTCTGTTTATGAGTTTATGAACTCTAGGTAACTCCTCCAGTGAACTTATACACATATATGCCAGTCAAGAAAGTTTATATATATATATATATATATATATATATATATATATCACCTGGAATGATGTCTTATTTTTTTAAGGCTGAATGAGCAGCTGCCTTTTCAGGGCTTTCCAGTATTTAAGTAGGATTCCATACTTGAGGTGCTGACTGGAAAAATCTATTTGCTGCTTCAAACATGAACAGTGATTTTCCTATTCTCGGATCTCCATCATTTTATCTTGACTCTTGGCTTTTAAAAAGGGCCATGCCTCTCCATTTTTCAGATCCAAATTCTAAACTCAAAACTCACACTTTTGGTAGTTCTTAAATAGATAGTTACTAAAGATCTATGTGAATAACCCAACTTAACTGTGTTGTGAAATAGCATAACAGTGAGGTCCTCAACCAATGTCTTCAAGGAAGGATGCCTAATGACGTCTCTTAGGAAGAACCATGATACTCCATACATAGGACAGCCACTATTTATACCCATCGGTCAGTGACTCTTTTGGCCCAAGAGAATAAACTAAACTTCTCTTTCTTTCCAGAAAAAGAAAGAACATTACAGTAAAAAGACATGATTAATAAAGCAGCCAACCAATTTTTCTCAAAATATCTTAGGGGGATGAGTCATCAGGGAACCTAAATAATAAAGCTTGTATATTGGACAAATTTATAAGCAGACATTAAAAATTGAGCTTGGATTCAGATGTTGCAGTGTACAATTGCAATCCTAGACCTAGAGAGACTGAAACAGAGGCTAGCATGGGCAACATTTTGAGATCCTATCTCGAAAACAAACACAGAGACAAAAACTGAATTGTTCAATACAAAACACCATAAGACACAAAAGTGGAATCAGGAGAATGGAAGGGCAAAATAAAAGTTCTGGGAGAACCAGAAGAAGAATCTTTTGGCCTTAATGCCTAAGTTTTTTATTTTTAGTCACCAATACAGAATTTACAGTTGTAATGCTAATTTTTTTTAAAAAATTAACTATATACTAAGCATATTTAATTCTGTAGGATTGACTTTGGGATTCTGTACATATGTTTTGTTGTGTATAAAGTTCTGGGTTATTTAATTCCTTGAAGTTAATGATGGACAAATTTCAACATGTATCACAGTTATGTGGAGGTTTTGTTCAGACTTGGATTTCTGGGCCTCAGTCCCAAAGTCTCTGAGTTAGTAGGTTTAGAGTGGAGCCTGAGGCTTTAATTTCTTTTTCTTTTCTCTTTTCTTTCTTTTTTTGCCAGTCCTGGGCCTGGAATTCAGGGTCTGGGAAATGTCGTTGGATTTTTCCAAGGCTAGAGCTCTTTCACTTGAGCCACAGCACCATTTCTGGCTTTTTTCTATGTATGTGGTACCAAGGAATCGAATCTGGGTCTTTGTGCATGCTAGGCAAGCACTCTACTACTAGGCTAAACTCCTGGCCCTTTCATTTCTTTTTTTTAAATGCATTTTAATTTTATTGTAAAGGTGATGTGCAGAGGTGTTACAGGTAAAGAGCTTTTTAAGAAGTTCTTGGAAGAAGCTAACAGTTACTTATCTGGGGCCAATATCTTTTTATTATCTGGGATGTATAGAGGGGTTATAGTTACATTCGTCAGGTAGTAGGTGCATTACTTCTCGAACATTGATACCGGTTCTTGTGTTTTTGGCCCCTGTCCCTCCCCTTTCCCCCTTCCTGGGACAATATTTTAAAAATAGACTGGTATATATAGTCAGATGTGATGGTGGCATTACATGAGTTCAAGTTCATTTAAGATTCTAAGGAATAAAATACTTTTCAAGTTTGTTCATCTTTCCTTTCTTCATTATTGCCGTAATCACTTTCACCTGAAATATAAGTCTCCAAATTGATGCCCATTAAGAAAAATCGTGCCTCCTTCCACTTTATCTTGCACAAAACAGCCAGTGTTATCTTTTAATTCTAAAGCAGAGCATCCCATTTGCTTAAAGTTCATTCCCTTTTTAAAGCAGATGAGTCTTCATACTAGTCTTGTTACCCAGCTTCATCCTATCCCCTGTCCAGTTTCCCACACTTACCTCATCTACAATTTCTCCTTTGGATGCACTTTGGTCATACTAACACCCTTTCAGCTCCTTCAAGCAAACTAACCTCTCTTCCCTTGCAACTTTTGAACATTGAAACTGTTGTTCACTGATGCCTTTATGACTATAGCTTTTTCCACCTACTCCTTGGCTAGTTTTCCTTTCATGGCTTTCATCCTAATTGTAACTGCAAACTTCTTTCTTTAGTTGTTGGTTAGGCTCTAGCATGCATGAGAATGAGACTGTATGGGCAAGTGCCTGAGCAAAAGAGAGCAAGTACTCAATGGGCTGAACCTTTGGAGATCCAGGAATGGGCAAGCTGTTTCAATATGGTATGCCATCTTGGAGTCTTGCTGTATCAGTGAATGATATTTAATGCCTTTGTCTTTACTTCCTCCATTCCATCTTCGATCTTTGAAACTTTTGGTGGCCTGGTAGAACACGGCTAGTGCCTAAATCACAATCCTTGGTGTCATTGTTTTTCTTTTACCCCTGTGATATTCAAAAAATCTTCCCATGAAGGACTGCCCAAAAACCTGAAGTAATAGATACTTCTTGGAAATAGTTACACTGTTGATCTTTTTTTCATATATTTTTATTGTAATTAATAGAAGGGTTACGTTATATTCACCAGATACAAGGTGCATTACTTCACAATCATTGATACCCTTTCTCATGTCATGGTCTCCATTTCCCTCTCCCCCCACCAACACTGTTGTTGCTCCTCTCTGGGGCAGCAACACAGGAACGGGGAGGGACACACAGGGCCAGCCTGTAGTCCCCCGGGAGCCGAGCGAGATGGTAAGTGTCGAAGACCCAGCCCTCCCCCAATCACCGGGGAAGAAAAAACCACGCTGAGTCAGAAGCAGTGTTAACCATGAAAGCGCATCAGATCTCTCTGCTGATCTCTGCTGATCTCTGATGCTCTCTGATGCTCTCCTCCTTTATTGCGTCAGACAATTAGTTACATACTGTTAGGGTAGGAGAAGGTGGGCACTGGGAAGCTAGCCAATAGGAAGAGGGCCCCTGTGCTACCACTAAGGGTCTGGGTGGGGCTTTCAGGTAGTGGGCAGGACAGGTGCAGGAAAGCGCGCGAGACTTGAGCTGCTGCGAGACCCGCGAAACTGCGGGGGGTTCAATCGAGTCACGTACACAGCCTTAAGAGAGGTATGCAAAAGACCAAATGCCTGGACAAAGCCCTTTAATTGCAGCTGAGCCAGAATCAGGCTTCAGAGATGGAGGCTAGGCCCCAACACACTGTTGATCTTTTTATTAGTGATTTCAATTACCCATGGTTAACTATAATCTAAAAATGCTGAATGGAAAATTTCTTAAGTAAATAATTTGCAGGTTTTGAATTACATGTTCATTTAAATGGCATGATAAAATTTCATGCCATTCCCTATAATGCATAACTATGATGTGATTCATTCTTTTGTCTACCATATCCATACTGCATACTTTATTCACCCCTGAGTTCTTTAGAAGCCATGTATCACAATTCCATTTGTTCCTGTAACTCTTATTTAACAATGACCCCAAAGCCTGAATATAATGAGGCTTGTAATTTAGATGCACCAAAAGAAGTAATAAACAAGTTATAAAAAGATTCAACTTTGTCAGGTTGAAAACAAATTGTGGATATGGTTTATGATACAAATGAATCCTCTAGATCATTACTACACTGTTGGTGGAGTGCAAAGTCGTTCAACCACTATAGAAAGCAGTATGGCAGTTCCTCAAAAGACTGAATATAGAGCTCCCCTGTGACCCAGCAATTCCACTACTTGGCATTTACCCAATTGTCCAGAAATAAGGACATACTAAATCCACTAGCACAATGATGTTTATTGCAGCACTATTTACCATAGCAAAGATATGGAACTAACCCAAATGTCCCTCAGTTGATGAGTGGATCAACAAGATGTGGTATTTATACACAATGCAATTCTATGCTGCTGTCAGAAAGAACGACATTGCCCCATTTGTAAGGAAATGGAAAGACTTAGAAAAAATCATATTAAGTGAAGTAAGCCAGACTCAAAGGAACATAGGCCCAGTAGTCTCCCTCATTTGTCATAATCAGTAGAAACCTTGGGCTCTCCTAGCAGGATTTACAATAGAACAAAATCTAGAGACATTAGGCCAAATAGTACGACACTAAATGTAAGGACCTCTAGGATATAGAAACAAAAGCCATATAATGAGTGACTGTTGTCCTTAATGTTCTATATTATCGCTCATCTCTTTTGCCATCCCTTGGTTATCTCATATCGTTACAATTTTTCACCTTGTTATAGATATATTTTATATGTGCTTAATTGGTTATTTGAAATTAGATAGGGAAGGGGGAAATCAAGATAAGGGGAGGAGAGGGTGGGAGGGAAATGGGGACCATGTCATGAGAAGGGGTATCAATGTGAAGTTATGCACCTTCTATCTGCTGAATATAATGTAACCCTTCTATTAATCACAATAAAAACTTATAAAAAACAAATGAATCCTCTATGTGTGAAACTAAAATTGTGATGAAGGTGAAAGAAATTCATGCTCATTTTAGCTCCTCACACTGCAAAAGTTAACACTACTACACCGAGTGGTAAGTCTAAGAGAAAAACACTGTATACACAGGCTTTAGAACTACTCAGGATTCCAGGCATCCACAGGGGGTCCGGGAACATAATATCCTCAAGAGAAGGAGAAATAACCCCACGCTGTATGTTCCCAGAATTGAAGATTGTCAGCATTCTCCACTTTGGTAGAAAAGGAAGTTGGAGACTTTTAGGTGGATGGCAGACACTGTAGACCAGAATTTGACAAAGCTGTCGAATCTGAAGAGCAAAGAATGAACTGAGAAGTCCAGATAAGAAGAAGCTGCCATCTTGGGAAAGAATGAAACTTGCTTTCGTTTGTCCCAGAAGAATCAAGACAAGGGTTACAGTCAAGTAGATTTTGCATTGATATAAGGAAGAATTGTCTTAATAAATAGAACCATTGAAAACTCGTATGGATTTACATTGTTGAAGAGTGAACTTCTCTCAACAGTGGAAGTGTTCAGACAGAAACGAGGAATGTGGAAGGAAGAAAGGAATTCGTGATTTTGTGAAATAGTCTCTTCTCTATAATTATGGGGCATTTTCTTTGCATCAGACTTCTACCATCTATTTGGAGGAGGGGTTATTTTAAGTGGGCTCAGGTTGGTGCTGGCATTGAGAAACTCAGAAGAGTAGATAGTGACAACTCAACTGATTGACTAAAGTTTATTTTACTGCGCTTTTATTTTCAAACTGAGGAAAGAGCACAATATTTCAAGATAATAGAGGAAAGGTGAGAGCAATTTTTAGGGAGATTGATTTAGGGCAGAAAATGATGTGAGGTGAGCTATCAGGCAGAGGAGAGAGATTATGAGGGAAGAATGGACTTCCTCAATGAGGAACCTGATACCTTTTCTGCTGTGGAGCGACAGCAGTAAATCCTTTTACTTTTACCTCATCTCCCTACAGAATTTCTTTAAATGCATTTCTTTATGAATTAACTGTGGCTTTTGACTGGGTAGTTTGGAAATCAGAAAATGTTAAACCTGGCCCTAAAATTTGTTTAGAACAACCATGTAAGATCTAGGCAAAAGAAGAATTGAGATGTTATCTATTACAATTAATTCTGTCCATTTACTGATAAGATGAGTAAGGTAGGAAGAAATCTGTTTTCTGAATTATGAGGTGCTTTATCTGATCGCTACTATACCCAAGATGACTTAATAAAAAAATTCTTTCTTTGGAAAGAAACTTAGGTTAGTCACCTCCAATATCTCTTGTTTCTTCAACTTTTATAATGCAAGAGAATTCTGGGCTGGGAATGTAGCTCAGTGGTAAAATAGTTGCCTAGTATATAAGAGGCCCTGAGTTATATTCCCCCAGTACTTCAAGAAAACAAACAAATAATAGCAAAAAGACAAAAACAAAACAAAACAAAAAACAGAAGATACCCTGCCTCTTCCCCATTCACAAATACTACAGTGGAGATTCATAGATTTTTCTGTGATGTTGGAGGTGGAAAGAGTTTTACTTTTCTCTGGGTACATGCAAGGAGTGTGCTGTTAGAGGAGGAGTGTGTTGGATACATGTCTGGTGTCAGTCACCACCTTCCTTATATGAGTGGTCAGACACTCAAAACCTTAGCAAAGGAAGTCTCCTGTACCTGCCATTAAAAGAAAGCCCATTATCCTAGCCTGAACCCCATCCAAGTCACTAGCTTTTTGTAAGTAAATCTCTGCCTCTGCACTGATTCCTGAAATGAGGAAATGGCTCTCACAAAGGCACATCCAACTTTTGGGGGGCACATCCATCTTTTGTGGGTTCTGCAAAATATATAGTTTTCAAGGGTCCTTTTGAAAAGAAAATATAAAACTACAAATTAGCTAATTAGTAGAGTATCGATAAGCCCATATGTACACATATATTATATATGTCACACACATATATATTTATATACAATATCCTTAGAAGAATCTTGTCAGAAATGCTTATGTGGAAATGCTTTCTTATGACTACTTGCATTCTTTTTACCACCTAGAATACTCTACACCTTCCAGTGTCTTCTAGTGCTCATGCAATCCCTGAGCTGGCTCAGGGGCTGGAGGCAGACACGTCATAAATTTCAACACAAATATTCCACTGGATATTTCCAGTCTTCTCATCAGCTAAAGTATTGAGGTTGAGTCACTTGGATGTATTTATCAGGCAGTGAATCTCACCTCAAGGGGAATGAATGATTATAAGCTAGGGGCAGCACGGTCATCTTCCAGTGAAAACGCCTATTCATCCTTGCACTGGACCTCTGATGGACCTTCCACTCTTAACTGCCCGGTCCCAGCAGTATCCTACTCCTTTCTGGTATTGGGTTAGATGATGAGAGCTTGTGTAGCTTTATGTATAATTTTCTACTGCTGCACAGATGAAGGAATATCCAAATTTAATTCCTAAAAGGATAATGTTCCAACGTTTCCTGCTGTGTGTGTGTGTGTGTGTGTGTGTGTGTGTGTGTCACATTTCAGAGAACAATCAGAGGGAAAGAGGGAGGGAGGAAGGGAGGGAGGGAGAGGGAGAGACCATGTTCACAGGTGCTCTCTGAATGACCTGTGACCTTCCTGGATGCTCTAGGATCATGCGCAGCCACATGCATGCCACTCTGCAATGGCATCAGTATACGAGAATGGACAGTGATTGCTATGCTGAATGAAGAGGAAATGTATCCTGGCCAAGTGAGTGCGGTTGAGTAGTTAGCAGTGAAAAAAGACACGCCTTAAAATACATCTTTACTCTTAAAGTACAGCCACACGATGATCAACCTCGAGCTTGTGCTCTGTAAAGGAGATGGAACATACTATCCACGATTCGGTTCTATGAAAATTTCTGGAGCATGAGTAATGGTGAGAAGAGCTATTAGATTCATAAGAGCATCAAGCCGGCAGAAAGTCTCTGACTTTTCTCTCAATGGATGTTATGTTTTGAATTGGAGCACACAGGGTCCATCATGGAAAGTGACTGGATTCAAAAGGGAGGGTCTTGATTTTGTTCATCTGGACATGTCTGTGTATCTGTAAGATTCAGAGAGAAATCAAGAATAAAATTGGTGAAAATGATCATAAACTGCAGGGATAAATTCTTTTTTCCAGTCCTGGGCTTGAACTCATTGTCCTTGAGCTTTTTTCAAGGCTAAATCTTTACCACTTAAAATGTATCTTTACCATGGCACCGCTTTTGCTTTTTCTATGTATGTGATACCAAGGACTCAAACCCAGGTCTTTGTGCATGCTAGGCAAGCACTCTACCACTAGGCCAAACTCCTGGCCCTACAGAGGTAAAATTTATATACCTATTTATTTTTGTTCTCACTCCATCCTTAAAAAGATTTAGCATTCCTTTCAGAGATGCAAACAAGAGAGCACGATGAAATAAATTAAAAACTAAGAAGGAAGAGACAAAGAGCAGCAGCAGCAGAAGCAGAAGCAGAAGCAACAAACCTACATGTATTCAGGCCCTTGCCCCTCTTTTCCAATAGCAGCTGAAAGAAAAGACCTTTTGCGTATAAGCAAGAATTTTCAGGGCAAGGTAACACCAAGTCTGACTTTTCTTCAATTTGTGTAAATTCAATGAACATGTCAGGTTGTTGCTTCAAGTAGAAAAGAGCTCTAATTATCCCTCTGATTTTCATATCATTTTTCAATAAGACAGTATTGCTACTGCAGTCGATCAACTGGAAAGCCAGGAAAAAACCCACACATTTTCTGTGCCCTTGGCATCCTTCTAAGGATGCGTTGGAAATGCTTTTAAATAATTGTCTTTGGAGTATTTGTTGGCATAGAGAAAAAGGACAAGAATCTGGAATAGTTTTGCATGCTGTTGTCTGAGTTATCCAATGACATGTACAAACTTGCCATTGGAACAGAGGCAATGGCATGGGAGTTATTGTTTGATTTGATACTGAGCTTTGTAGTGCGAATTGGTCATTTTGGGCCTCATATAAAAAAATGTATCCAGCCACATCTAAGCGTGAAACAATGAGAATAAACACTGAAGTTGTCTTTGTAAGGAAGCTATTCTCTAAAACAATTCAGTATTTCTCTCTGCATGGGGGCATCACCTGCTGAATCAAACTATCTTTTGGGGACCAACTCTATGTAAACTACCTTTTTCTAAACTGTGCAAGGGAAATAAGAATCTCTAATCATATTTCAAATGCTGCATTTACATTGTGCTTTTTTTTCATTTAAAGGGAATTCTTTTCACACAGCTCTGTGAGTTCTTGGAGGAAAATTAACTCCTTATATTTTAGCATCTCTGCTCAAGAAAAATATTCTGCTGTAAATAAGAGCTTTTGCATGTTTAAGTTTGTACTGAAAGCAAAGGCCAATAGAGTAGATGAACTACGGATTGGTTCATTAATTTATTTCTTTCCAAAGGAAGTCTTTGGGTTTTAAAAACAAATTTTCCTTCAACAAGCCCTTAGGTTTTTTTTAAAAGTTCATTTACTGTTGAAGTTAATTAAACAGTGAGCTAAGCGTTTCATGAAGTAATTACTTTTAATGAAAAATTAACTGTGGTCTTCTAATAGCCAGAGCACACGTAACAAGTCATGGTGTCATTGTAGAGTTGACACAGGATGTCCGCCTGGGTGTGACAATGCCTGTAGGTGGCAGTGGAACACTTCCACAAGTGATCCTGCTTTGTGTTGTGGGCTCTGATGAGGGATGCAAAGCATAAATGTTGCTGTGAGAACAGGCTTGCCCTCCAGCCAGCAATTTAACTAAGCTGCTGGTTCGCTACTCGATTTCATAGTCGCCCTCTAAATGAATCTTTTCTGAACTCAGCAAAAGTACAAACTGTGCTTTTATACACTCCACATTGTCCTTTTGGTGAAGTGCGTTTTTATTTTATTTTATTTTAATGCTTTCTATTTTTTTTTTTTTGAATTTCAGAGTTATTTGGAGAGAGAGATCTGATTTAAGCATTGGTTTTCTTGAATTGCAGAATCAATTAACCTTGCTGCCTCACATTCTTTAAGAGAGAAGAAAAATCTCATAAATTGAGATGTTCATAAACTAGATTTATCATACAAATCAACACAGCGTAATCTAAAATAAAAGATCCGTCTGCATAAAGGACAGGACCAGATTTTCCATCTCCTTTTTTCTCTTTTGTCCTTCCTTCCTTTGTTCCTTTGTTCTTTCCTCCCTCTCTCTATCCCTCCCTCTCTCCCTCCTTTCCTCTCTTCCCTTTCTTCCTGTATTCTTTTCTTTCTTTCTCTCTCAATCTCTTCTCTCTCTCTCTTTCTCTTTCTTTCTTTCTTTCTTTCTTTCTTTCTTTCTTTCTTTCTTTCTTTCTTTCTTTCTTCTTCCTTTCTTTCCCATTGTGCTCAGAGGACCTGAGTGAGTAGAATTCTCAATCTTGTAGTGACAGATTTGGGTAGTTTAAATGGCTATATGATGCAAATTATTTTCCTAATTATTTTGAACTTTGAAGTTTGATCAAGGCTATATTCACAGATGGGGATGGTGGTTCTAAAAAGATTTGTTGGGTTATGATGGTCATTTTGAACTGATTTTCCTCTTGTATCTCCCTTAATACCCCATTCTTACAGCACTGAGTAGAAATATTGCATACACAGTGTTAACTTTTCATGCATCTTCTTGACAGATATACTAGCCACATTCACAGAGCTATGTTCCAGTGACTTGAAACAACTGTAAAAAGGGTTTTCTCTTCTTATGTTTGCTATATATCTATGAAATATATGTAAATCAATCAATATCAAACTTAGATGTAAATGGAGCATAGGAATCTGTTGGTAAAATTGCTTCCCAAGCAGCAAGGAAAAGAACATTTTGTTAAATAAATGAAAGCTGAAATGTTTAAAAATGAAATTAAAAAGCTAAACTAGGAGAATAGGAAAAAAATGATTGCACTGTCTAAAAACTCAGTATAAACAAAGATGTATAAAGGTTCAGACATTAAGAGCCTAAGTGGCCAGAACAAAAGGGGTAACCAGTGATACTGGACTTATAGTCTTAGGAAGAGGAATAGAGTTGAAGAGGAGATCAAAGAATCTGGAAAGATGAAGGAAAGGCATGTCAATGTGCATCAGAGGTGAACTGCAAGCTGATGGCTGCTTCTACACTGAGTGGTAAAAGAAAGATTAGGGAATCTGGAAATTATGGTAGACAGGATGCAATTATACAGGTGACAAATGGGAATAAGATGAAAGAAAGGTTGAGAGACAGAAGGATGAAGAACAGCACAAGACTTATCACTTAGACATCTTAGCAGGCTTTCTAGGGCAAAACCAATACTTCTTTTTTCTATTTTATTTTAATGTATAGTGGGGTTACAGTTATATTGGCCAGATAGAAGTGTATTACTTCTAACACATTGATACCCCTTCTCATGTTTTTGTCCCCATTTCCCTCTCCCCACCCCTCCCCTCCAATACTTATTTTTTGAAGGACTTCTTAAGGTATATTTACATGGAGTAAGAGCCTACAAAAGGAAATAGTGCAATTTGTATTCCATGATAAAAAAATAAAACCAAAAGCCAAATCCTCAGTTGTTCTGATCATCTCAAGCAGATGATTCCTTCTATTATACCTGATGAAACTGTCAGGTGAAAGGTCATTAAAAATTGTAGGGCCTCCCCAAATCAGTGTACAAGACAAGAGTTGTCTTTAACATTGGTGATGTAATCATGAACCCAGGAAAAGCAAGGGCCCCTTGTATGGCAGATACATATATAGGATATATATGAATACATATGATGGTTGGATAGAGCAAATATAATGTTGTCATTTTGAAAGGAGGCCATTTTGATGGAAATATAGTTTCATATTATCCCCTCTCTTTAGATATTATTTAACGTTAGGCATTTTGGAATATTTGGAAACTGATCCAACGTACAATCTAATTGCAATTGATCATATCACTCAATAGGTACCTGAGGCTCAGACTTAAGAAAAAAAGAAGCCAGTGGTTTCCCTCATTTGTACTAATTAGTACAAATCTAGGACTTTCCTAGCAGAGGATTATAAGGGCTCAAACCCTAGATATATAAGGCCCATATAGGATGAAACCAAATTAATGGACCTTCAGGATATGGAGACGAGAGCTTAATTATGAGTGACTGTTGTTCTTAATGTACTATGCTTTTTTCTCCTCTCTTGTGTTGCTCTTTGGTTAATCTCATATTGTTACACTATCTGACTTTGTTACCTGGTATATTATATATACTTTTATTTGTTTTTTTTTTGAAATATGAGGGAGAAAAAAGATTAGGGGAGGAGGAGGGGGAGGGAACTGGGGACAAAAACATGAGAAGGGGTATCAATGTGTGAGAAGTAATGCACCTTCTATGTGGTGAATATAGCTGTAACCCCTTTATTAAAAGAAAAGAAAGAAAGAGAGAAAAGAAGCTTCAGGCCTTTGAGAAGACCCGATATGGGGAGAGTTAGGAAAAGTTGGGTGAGGAGACTGAGGTTCAGGGATAGAGTAAAAAGTATAAGAAATGATCATAGATCATCAAAAATGAATGAGTCACAAATACTAAATTTAAACATCCAGCTTGAATTCTAGGCGATATCAGGAAGCCCACTATAAGAGAACTCATGTCCCAGGCCACTGCTTTTTATAAAAACTGTCAGGATGGGTAATTTCAATTGAATTTCTTTACTAGTGTGTGAAATATAGGTTTATTCCCACCATCTATCTCCTTTCTTCATTATTTTGTTCTTCTATTTTCCCTCCCTCACTCTTTTCCTTCCCCTTTTGTCACTTCCCTTCTCTCTTTTTCCTCTTTTCCTACTCTTTCTTTCCTTCATTAATTCTTTTTCCTTCTTTTCTCCTTCCTTATTCTTTCTTCTTTTCTACACCCCACTTCTTCCTTTCTTCCTTCTATTCATTAATTAATCACATTATATGCTAGGTACTATATTAAGCACATAAGGAAAAAAACTCATAATCTTGGAGAAATACCAAAAAAGAGATAAATAGATATATTAAATTCTTTTTTTCTTTCCATATATTTCTATTGTAATAAATAGAAGGGTTACATTACATTCACCAAATAGAAGGTGCATTACTTCACATACATTGATGTCCTTTCTCATTTCTTGGTCCCCATTTCCAGCCCCCCACCCCCACCCCTCATCTTGTTTTCCCCCCTTCCCTATCTGATTTCAAATAACCAAATATGCATATATCCAATATATCAGATAACCAGGTGAGATACTGTAACAATATGAGATAATCAAGGGATAGCAAAGGAGATGAGAGATAACATAGTACATTAAGGACAACAATCACTCATTATGTGGCTTTTGTTTCTCTATCCTGGAGGTCCTTTCATTTAGCATCATACTATATGACCTTACGTATCTAGGTTTTGTTACATATATTAAATTCTTGTAGATGAGTCAAAGAATTCCTTTGCAGTCTTCTACACTCTGTTTATCTCATAAGTTTAAAAGTTAATTATCATTTAACTTCCCCACTAAAGTTCTTCCACTTAGAGTGGTAAGACAAATGCTATTTATACTTAGAATTATAATTTATAAACAGGGGTTATAGTTATTGAATTGTGATCTTTCATCTGAGTGTTCCAGATGAGGTAGGAAAGACTAAAATGATTAAAAAACACAGTTTGAAGATCTTTTGTTTTTAATGCTGTGGCTTACTGCAGGGTGAAATGTTTTAACCAGTACAGATTTGGAAGGGTGCTGGTAGCTCATCCTAGCTACTCAGGAGACTGAGATCTGAATATCAAGGTTCAAAGCCACCCCAGGTAGAAAAGTCCCTAAGAGACTTACCTTCAATTAACCACTCAGAAACTGAAGTGGAGCTTTGGCTCAAGGTGGTAAAGTGCCAGGCTTGAGCTCAGGGACAGAAATAAGAGATTTTTTAAATTGTCTTTCTTTCTTTCTTTCTTTCTTTCATTCATTCTTTCTTTCTTTCTTCCTCTCTCTCTCTCTTTCTTTCTCCTTTCCTTTTTTCTTTAGTATATTTGTTTTTGTTACTGTTTTTGATTTCTATATCCTTTGTCTTATATATGTTTATTTGACTTGAGCAGGGGGAAGGGAAAGCACAGAAACAGTGGGACTAAGGACGAAACAATTCAGCAGTGATACTTACTAGATACTAAGCTGAAATGAGCTATACAGCTCAGCAGGGCATGGAAGTCAGGAGAGAAAAACTTGGAGAGAGAGAGGAAGAGGATGACATTGTTCAAAAGGAAATATACTCCATTATCTGACATGTAACTGTAACCCCTCTGGTACATCATCTTTACAATAAAATTTAAAAAACCACACACACACACACACACACACACATACACAAAAGTTTAGGAGCTGTACCCAGGTCATAAGTTCAGGCCCCACAAACACCACCACCAACAACAATGAAGAGATTTGTCCCCAGCTAATTACAAAATAAATGAATGCCACCAGTTTAGGAGACCTATGTACTATAGAATCTGAAAGTCATATAGCTCAAGCATGATAACTAGTCTACAATAGTTACAGAGGACATCTGACTAATTCTTACCTTTTACATTGAAGTCTTCTCATTTTTACTTAAATCCTGGTTGTCTGGGTCATTTTTCTGTGAAAGGTTGTTGTGGGGCACACTATTCCTGTTTTGTCATGCCACCAGCCCAACCAAATTGCCCACAAAGTGATGGTAGCTGCTGCTGTCTGCACAGTTGTCTGTGAGGCTCTTGGCTATGTATAAATTCACTTAATCCCTAAAGCAGATCTGGGAAGCAGTGAGGTGGGGGTTATTACTGACATTTTTTTTCTTTTTCCATATACTTTTATTGTAACTAATAGAAGGGTTACATTATATTCACCAGATAGAAGGTGCATTACTTCACAAACATTGATACCCTTTCTCATGTCTTGGTCCCCATTTCCCTCCCCCCACCCCTGCTCCTCATTTTGTTCCCCCCATCTAGTTTCAAATAACCAAATACGCATATATACAATATATCAGATAACAAGGCAAAATACTGTAACAATATGAGATAGCCAAGGGACAGCAAAAGAGATGAGAGATAACATAGTATATTACTGACAATTTTATAGATTCTGTAAGGAGCCAAAACTCACATAGGCAAGCAGAGGTACTGGACCTTGACCATAAATCTAGACTAAGTCTGTGAGTTATTTTTCAGAGGGAATTGCTGCCCCTACTAGCTTGATTTTTGAACATTCTAGGAAGATGTTACATTAACATGGCTTTGTATTATGTTAGTTCAGAAGCAATTACAGATCCACTCCTGGATTTATATTGTTTCTGGGTCTACCTTGGAAGTCATAATTAACAATAGTTTTTCTGCCAGGCCTTGGGGTCACTTTCAGTTTCTGCTTCTAAATCACAGCATTACTTTCCTACTTTCCTTAGACTATAAAGGCTGTTTGAGGATATGTTATGCCATTATTTTGCCATTGTGTTATGTCATTTTATATTCATTGTATACTTACTTATTATCCTTAAGATGATCCACATGAATGGAAACTAAATATAAATGTATTAGTGCCATATCTTGGAGCAAGGGTTAACATTTGAGAATTGGATGTTGAAATGTTCAGATTTCTTCTCCTAGTGGCAATTCAATATGTCTAAGTAATCACTTTTAGTAGTTTCACAAAACCATATAAAATTTACCCCATTTAACTTTGTACCATTAAGAGGATTCCATAAATACTAAAAGGAGATCTAGCCACTTTCACAGAAAAATACTTGACATTTTTTTCCAGGCAAATACTCTAGTCTAAGACATAAACATAAAATAGCTTTTAAGCTAAATTTAGCAAAAAAAAACCTTTAATCTTGCTATTCTCAGATAATCTAATCTATTAAGAGTCATTTTATTCTTCAATGCAATGATGCATGAATATTAAAATTAATTTATTCCTCATGTGGCTTGCTTTATATCTACAGACAGATTGATTTAACTGTATGGCTTCAATCAATTGCTTATTTATTAAACAATTACTATATACTTACTAGGTGTACGGTTCTCTGGGTTATACTTGGAAATAGGAAGACAAGCCTAGCTATGTCTTTCTTCAATAAGTTCATTGTCTGATTTGGGGAAGGTGGATTATTAGAGCACAAACAAATATGTGCTCTCAGTCACTGAGATGTGAACTAGAATAAACTAGTGGAATGCCTTATTGTAACCTTCATGTGGAGGAAAATTGCCCATGGACTCTTCTATATGTCTTGATAGTAGAGTATCTGGCAGCATATGTGATTTTCCACTAAATTTTTATTGTAAAGGAGCTATCCAGAGGGGTTCCAGTTACAGAAGTCAGGTAATGAGCATGTTTCTTTTTGAACTGGGTCACCCCCTACCTCATTTTCTCCAGGTTAGCCCTTTGATTTGAACTCTTCTTCCACAATGTCTCTCTCTCTCTCTCTCTCTCTCTCTCTCTCTTGGAATTGAATAAATTACCTTGAAGTAGTTATATGAAGAGGTTTCAACTCCCATGCCAGTTTCTGAGTACGCTGCATCTTGAGCAGTGTCACACTTTTCATCATTTCCCACGATATCTCCCAACCCCACCTGCGCCTTCAAGTTTCCTAGTTTCATGTTCACATATGTAGATTGAATATTATGATGGCTTTCTCCTACCCTTCTTCCCTTCATTCATCCACCCCACTCCCATTGACCTAATTCCCCCAAGTTCCAGTTTTCTGTTTCGGCTATTTTTTAATAGACAATGGGCAGATGGGTATAATAATTCTCTATGGAACAGAGGACAGATTCGTTTACTATTCATTATTATAAAGATAATGTGTATTTCTTGGTGAAAGGTCAGAATTGTTTTGCTAGCCTACATTATAAATGAGTCAAAATCCTTAAGCTTAGGATTCCTCAGTGGTGTGTGATGCAAACCCACTTTCTGTTGAGTCCTCATTCTTCCCAGTTCCATGTCAGCCCTGTGCAATGGGCAGAGGGAGGGAGAACAGGACAACTATGAACAATAAATAGTGTGTGCTGCTTCATGCGCTGCTCACTGAGAAGTCTTGTGTCTTCTGCCAGGGCCTGTGAAAATTCTATTGAGCTAATTTGTTATGTCACAAGTAAGCAAGAATCTCAGTTCTTCTAGGGTTCTTGACACTTCAGTTTCAAAATCTGGAATGCATGGTAGTATTGTAATAGCTCAAAAACAAACCCAAAAATCCCTGTAGTGACTTTCACTGGGCTGTCATTTTTTCTCTTGACTAGTTGTATCTTCATTTTGTGCATATGAAATGAAAATTCTGGCTGTTGGACTTATCCAAATGGCCTCTGTGCCCTTTTCTTGAAGAGTCCATATTTCTGCTATGAAGCAAACATCTTGAGAGGAGAGTTGAATCACATTTACAGAGAAAGCAACTGCAGTGTTTGCCTTGGTTAATGTGCTCGTTGATTTGCAATTTGGTCTGCTGCAGCAAGAGAAACATTTGCCTTGATTCTACTCAGAGGTGAATGATGGCAAATTAAATAAATTAAATGTGAGTTTGTTAAACAAAGGCACAAGCAAAATATTGCTTCCATTCGATTGTTCATGCATAATTAAGGAAAATAAAATAAATGTTTTGAAGACAGGAGTTATGGTATAGAAGTAGCTTCTAGAGAAAGGTATCAATGTTTTATCTGGTGAATATAATGTAACCCTTCTAATAATTACAATAAAGAATATATGGAAAAAAAGAAGTAGCTTCTATAAATTGATGATGACTCTTCCTAAGCTTTTGTCTTTGATTTACAATTCACCAAGAATTTGGTATTTACTTTTTTTTGCCAGTCCTGGGCCCTGTTCTTAGGGCCTGGGCACTGTCCTTGGCTTTCTCAAGGCTAGAGCTCTACCACTTGAGCCACAGCACCACTTGGCTTTTTCTATGTATGTGGTGCCAAGGAATTGAACCCAGGTCTTTGTGCTTGCTAGGAAAGCACTCTACCATTAAGCCAAACTCCCAGCACCATTCTTCTTCTTCCTCCTCCTCCTCCTCCTCCTCCTCCTCCTCCTCCTCCTCCTCCTCTTCCTCCTCCTCCTCCTCCTCCTCCTCCTCCTCCTCCTCCTCCTCCTCCTTCTCCTCCTCCTCTTCCTCCTCCTCCTTCTTGTAATATACAATATGGGAGATTTATATGTGCATAGGGGAAAACACAGCCAATCTTTACATTTTGGTGGAAATTGCAGCCACTAGAGTTTTTTTTCGGGGGGGGGGGGCTTAAATGAGTCTTTCAAATCTATTTCAGTTACCCATGATCACTACCTTCACTTAGAAATTAGAATTTACCTTGTGTTATTGTTATTCTTAATGTACTATGTTATTTCTCTTCTCTTTTTTGCCCTTATGGTTAACCTCTTATTGTTACTGTATCTGATTTTGTTACTTGGTATATTGTATATACGTTTATTTGTTTATTTGAAATAGGAAAGGGGGAAAAATGAGATGATTGGGAGGGGGGTGGTGGGAGAAAAATAGGGACAAAAACATGAAAGGGGATATCTATGTGTGAGAAGTGATACACCTACTACCTGACAAATGTAACTGTAAGCCCTCAATACATTATCCCAACAATAAAACAATTAAAAAATAAATAAAATAAAAGGCATGCGTTAAAAAAACTTAGAATATACTTGGGGTAAATTTCCTACAAAGATGTTTGTTGGGTAGTAAACCCTTTCATATTCCAGAAGTTTAAAAAACATCTGAAGAGCTCTGGCTACATATCAAAGGCCATATCTGTCTTGATCAGCCTGACTACTTACCCTATTCTTTTCAACATTAGGAGAAAAGAAAACAATATACAGATAAAATGAGATTCAGTAGCCAGTGAAGATAGATTTCTCTGAAGGAAAAAAATGAAACCTGCTTTCTTCTCTAAGAATTTGCATATAAAAATGTTTCTTACTGTAACTTATATTTGTAGTATCTTTAAATAGTTGTAGAAAGAGGTTTCCATTGAAAGTTTATAATGTATCTTGAGTGCATTGCCCCTTTCATCATTCATCCCATCTCTCCCCACCATGAAAAGAGGAAGGCAGGGGGCAGAATGTAGTGATAACATTCAGTGCATATCCTATGAAACTAAAATGGTTTTTTCCTTAATGAAAATGGTCTTCTCATGTTACACATCACAATAAAATGTTCACGTGGGTACCCCATGCTTCCCCCAAAAGGAGCAAACATATTATCAATTCTTATTTAATTGGCTCACAAACAGAACCTTGTTCTCTTTTTTACCAACAGAGGAATATGCTGGTGGGTTTCATCTCCCTGTTGTGTTGGGAGGAAAATAATGTGAGACCCTTTCCAAACTTTAAGTCTCCTGAGCCAAGCTCCATCCATCACAGAGTCTACGCACATATTTCAAGTGTCATGCTGTGACACTGCCAACATCACCCCTTCATAAGTCAGAAACTTCCTATCCTTGTAGAAAAGATGACACAAGGCAATCATTTGTCACCTTTACCTTTCAAGAGAAATAGACTTGCAGCTGTAAAATGCATGGCTCCACAAAGGATAGGCCCAATAACACTCTGCAGCCCACAATTGAAGGAAACACTGATTAATCAACCCGTGACTAGCTTGTAAGGCAATATACAGCACTGAGGATTATGCGGTATGCAGACCAGCTTTTAATTAGTGTTATTTAGGCCCTCGCCAGATGAAATAAGTGAGTAGGCAATATTATCATTGATCTGTAACATGGAAAGAAACAGTTCGCATTTTATGCTGCAGCTTTATAAACAGTCTTACAATACTCATGCTACATGTTTAGAATGGTTCTTTGCTCACTAAGACTTTGACCTGTGTATGCTACAAATCATACCGATAACTGGACTTTGCGCACCGCTTTGTTGTTTACCAACCATTTTCTCAGGAACTGTCCCTTTTGCCTTTCACAACAAATCTGAGAGGAAAATTAAATTGTATTACAATTTCTATTTTACCAGCAAAGAGGGCAAAAATATAAGACTTTACTCTTGCAAGTAATATGCTTCGATATTAGCTGGCAAAGTACGGAGTATAAAAGTGAGCTTGAATTTATTTAGTGAATTTTAGATGCCCTAGCATATTTAAGGCATTAATTACCACATTGAGCAGTGCCATACTAATCAACTCCTTGGTGCGAGTACTGAAGTGGAACCTGCTTTTGTAATGTGAAATAATACAAGGATCTGAACATGCTGAAATACCCAATCACCTCCAACTGGATTATGATGTACAGGTAAAGCTCAAGACACTATTACCTATTAAGCAGAGCTATTAATGACTTTCCCATTGTATTTATAAAATTTAGGGAAAATATTACTATTGATCTAGAGCTAGTACAGAATTCATGTACCTTCTCAACACTCAGGAACACAGGATTTGGCTAATGAATATTCATGTTGAGACAATGCATGACATATAATCAAATGAAAATTAGCAGGCATTTTCATGAACTCAGAGGGTGGCGAATGCAATGGTTGTTTTGTAGCCTTGGAATATAGGTTAGGTGTGTACTGGTAAGTAATCTATGCAGATCCCACTCCTAAATGATAAATGAAGCGGGGAGCACATAGCACTATTCTCTCAATGTTAATGACAACAATAACAAGCAGATATAAAGACAGTTCTTTTCTGCCCTGCTTTCTTGAACTAATTGTCAGGGCAACATAGCCTGATCCAAAGCTGTGTCAATAGGAAAGTGAAAAAAGAACACAATATTTCCATCCTTTTTTAATGTCAGTCTGCTAGCCACAGTGACAATTGCCATCGTTCAATGAAAGGTCAGGGGAAAAAGCATGCAGCTGGATTTGTTTAGGGCTTACCTTATCTCTGTTTGATAAATGAAATAGTTGACCTAAGTCTTCTAACCTGAGGCTCTTCACGTTTTACTAAACTGTAGTTGTAAAGTTGAAGGTGGTTGCAATGATTTGTTTTTCTCTTTATGCCTGCCTCACTGAAGTGACTGCAGATTTTTCAAAGACAAGCATCCTTTCCTAAGGAGGAAAAATTGAAAATATGTTGCTTTGCTTTTTTTTCACAAATTGAAGAAGATGAATAATATGAGTGTTTCAGCAATAAGGGGGAGTACCTTTGAAGGGAAAAGAGACAAAAAGCTTTGTGGTAGGGAAGGGAGATTTGACAGGACTGTAACATCCAGGCTGAACAGTGACTCAGGGGTACCTAGCAGCATGATTATAGTTTTGAGTCTTTAGGGGATGACTGAGAGATTAGTGGATTCGGGGAGGATAAAGAGCGTGCAAAATAGAGCCATAAAATTTGTTCTTCAATACCAGCATGTATTGATAAATAACTTTAGTCTTAAAGGCAAGATTTTCTAAATATTAGCATCTCTTGGTCCTTGTCTCTTTACTACCACATCCATGTACCTTTAGGTACAGCCAAGGTTCCTGCTTTCCTTTCCCAAGCTTTATGGCTCTTTGACCTTTCTTCAGGGTGCTTGCAAGTATTTCTTACACTTCTACCTTTGGCCTTGTTTGTCCTGCCTAAAGCTTGGGGACAGTACAGTCACAGACAATAACTAGATGGCTGATAAGGGGCGCATATATCTCATGGTTTGGTTGGGCAAATCGGAGATGGAGCTGTGGAGACCTTTCCATGTCAGAGGCAGGGGGAAAATGGAAACTGCATAATAGAGCGGGATGAATTGTAGGCTGTCAGGCTAAAAGAAATCACCAGGTAGCTATGATGGGAGCTATCAGCACAGACTTGATATTTATTGTTAAAAAATGGTGGAAAGAATAAGTGTCCCTCTAATGTTCAAATAGCTTATATTACTCACTTACAAATCATGGCCAGTACTTTTTGGTGGTTAATTGGCTTTAGATTTTTGGTCGTTAATTGGAGCTGAGTCTTTTGGACTTTTCTGCCTGGGCAGGCTTTAAATCACAATCCTTAGATCTCAGCCTCCTGAGTAGCTAGGATTACAGACATGAGCCACCGCTGCCCAGCAATGATCATTTATTTAATTTAATTAATTTATTTATTGTAATGTTCAGTCTTTAATTATTGAACAGAATGCAGTTCCTTTGCTGAGTATCAGAATGCTAAAGAACACTTACATGTATTCAAGTATCAAAAATTATAGTTACCAAATGGAATAGACTTGACAAAAGTAGTGTAGAACAAGAGCAGAGCCATTCTCCATCACTGTGGTACTCAGATAATGTGCAAGAAGACTTGCTTTATCACATGGAAAGCATACTACTCCGGTATGCGCTGACATCCTACATGATCCTGGATACAAGCGTCATCATGTCTAAAGAACAGGGCAATAGCAGCACCAGACCACCTTATCCTATAAATTCTTGGCTGATACAAGTTCTAGTAGTATTTCTGAGCATTTCTACCCATAAATAGAATTGACACTTTTATCTTCCTAATTTCCATCACTTAGTACTTTTATACTTGCTTTCCTATAGCTTTTGATACTCTAGAGTAAATATTACATTTCATCTAAAATAGTCTTCTTAGGAGGCAAGTAAAAATGTGTGGAGAAACAATGGACATTCAGAAAAGGTAAACCTCTACTCTGGAACAAGGCATCTCATCTGGAAACAGAAAGAATCTGACCCTCAGTGAGGAAGAGGAAGTTTGAAAGGAAAAAGAATGATGGAATGGAAAACTGCATCTCAGCAGCAACAACCCTAAGTGGGCTGGGGGTAGATGCAGCAGAAACAGTGACAACTCCAGAGCCGGCATCACTTAAGGCACTTGATAGGAGACAGGGTTATAAATGCCAAATAATATGGGGCTGGAGTAGGAATTTGAATTCATTTCCAGTCTTGGAAAAACAGGGGGCCCACCCTTGCTCCTCCAGTCAGAGAAAGCCTACGTGAAGGTAGTGTTTTTACTGGTTTTCTTCATACCTTTTTTTCATGGTTTTATTTCTTATGGCTATGGAAACAGGCTACATGAGGTTCAGCCTTGATAAAGTTGGGGTGTGTGGAGGGGTAAAGAAAGTATACCCAGGGACTTGGGGTATGGATTCAGAGAAACTTGGCTCATTTGCCTTGTACTTCATTTTCTAGCATCTGAAAAAAGATTGTAGAAATCAATCAGATGCTATTTGGGATGTGGAAAGGTTTGATTCTAACACAAATATTTTCACAAGGTACATGGAAAATGTCAAAAATTGTCAGCTCAGTGAATATCTTTTGGTGATAATGTTTTCCAGCAGTAAATTTCCACCAACTCTTGCTCTTATTGTCAGTTGGACAAAGCCTTTGCATGCTTTGCTGGTTTCTAACTAATGAATTGGCTTTGCTCTTTTCAAACAGTCATACATAATAGAGAGCATCTATCCAGTCAATAAACCTTTAATCAGAAGTGTCTTAAGGACAAAAAAAGCACAGCATCATGTGAAATAAGGTTAAAGCTTTGTAAATTGAATCATATTTCTGGATTTGAATTTTTCCATAGACATATAATAACAAAAGGGGTTATGCTGTATTTGTTGTGCCTGAGGAAGTACAAAGATCTTTCTTTCCCATATTATTCTTAGAATGTCACAAATAACATCGCTTGAGAATCCTGACTTTACATCTTTGTCTCTGTCATCACTTCAATATCATTTCACAACCCCCACCTTTGATCAGTCTCCTCTCTTATATTTCTCAGGGTTTTTTTTTGGTATATACAAATTAACTCCTGCCTACATTGCATATATAAACTGCTTTGTTAAATGGCAAAACAAAATTCAATGCATAATCTAAATTAAGGGAAGAGGTAGGCTAGGAAGGGTAGGTGAGAATGTTGAAAGGAACAACCTTGATCAAGATGTACTGTATTCATGAACTGTTTTGGTGAATGGCAACTCTTTTGTACAACTGTTTAAAGTTAATAAAAATATTCTATTTATTTTTTATTTTTCATTTTTATATTTCATATAAAATATTTAATATGCATATAGATTACATGATTAATATTTGCTAGCCAAATCTAAGACCTATGATCCTCATGGTCATAAATTATTTTTTTAATAAAAAAGTTAAAACGACATATTGGGCCATAAATGCATTGTGATATTTCAGTATTGCAATGATTTCTTAAAACTGTAATCAGTCAGGATTTCTATGATGATTGTTTTAATATTTTTATAATAAAACACTGGCATCAAGCTGGGTGCTGGTAGCTAATACCTATAATCCTAGCTACTCAAGAGGCTGAGATCTGAGGACTGAAGTTCAAATCCAACCTAGGGGGAAAATATTCCTTAGCCTCTTATCTTACCAAAAAGCTGGAAGCAAAGCTATGGCTCAAGTGATAGAACACTAACCTTGAGTGAAAAAAGCTCAGGGACAGTGCCCAGGCCCCTGAGTTCAAGCTGCAGTATTGGCACCAAAAGCAACAGAAAATAGACCCAAAGAACAGCACACTTGCATTTTGTGTAAGACAGTTTTATTCAGAATGTGAAAAGCTCTCTATTAAATATTGTGAAGCCACAGATCTTACCTTCTCTGGCCTGTCTTCATCCCATGGGGGAAAAGCTGAATCAGATGACTTCTATTGTCATAAGTCACCTAGAGATTTTGTATTTTACATGTTGCTTAGCTAAAGCATCTGTATTGAACCTGTGTGTTATCTCATCCCCATGTCACTACTCTGCTGTCTTTTTCAAATAGGGATCCCTTTTTCATTTGTCTCTGAATGTCAAAACCATTTCACTGACAGATTGCCTTGAAATCTGGCCAAGTGAACAGTTAAATCAGTTAAATCACATGACTGCTTTCTCCTCAAATGTTCTCCAAGTTAAGATTTTTAAAATTTTTTTTCTGTGTCTACATTTATTTATTTTCTGTGCTCATGACTACAAGAACAAGCTTTCTAAAGCACAATTCTAACCCCAAATCTTCAATGCCTCTGAGAAAGGTATTTACTATTGCTGCATCTGGAAGCATATTCTGATATTGTTTGTGCAATACTTTCCCAGGCAAAGGCTAACTTGAACAACAGAAATGAGCAGAGAATGCTGACTAGGCATTTTGATTTTAAGTTCATCAAATTCTGGTTCATTCTGTTCCTCTAGTAAGGTAGAATTCTAGAAATTCAGGGACATATTTATCACTTCATGCACATTCAAAAGACAATGTATACAAGTCTTTGAGTAGATTTGAGCCTGGAGGAGTCTAGGTCTAAGGGCTGTCCTCAGTCTACACATGGAGAAGCCAGATCTCTCCTAAAGGTTTTTTTTTAGTCCTTTGTGGGACATTTGCCTCAAGTTCTCTGGATTACTAAGGGCAAGAGGCCAATTTACCTGCTAAGGTCAGAGAAATCTCCAGTAGTACCGGAAGAGAAACACTGTAGATAATCTAGCAGAGAACTTGTCTGTTCTTTATCATCACTATTGGGAAACAGGCTGATGCAAAACCAGAATATCATCCTAGACTAAATCTTATGGTAAAGCCTGAAAAGGATTGAAGGAAGACTTAACTATCTAGAAATGTGGCCTTGCTTATGAATAAGGTCTTTGCAGATATAATTAATGAACTGGAGGCCACCCTAGGTTAGGGTGAGTCCAAAGTTTAGTGAGTGTTTTCTTTAACATTCAGAAACAGAGACACATAAGAAAGGTCATGTGACAAGAGAGGTATAGACCAGAGTGATTGACCTGTAAATCAAAGATCAGAAGCTGGGTAGAGGTCAAGAAGGGACTTTTTTTTTCTTGGAGTCTTCAAGCAGTGGATGTTTGATGGCAACTTGAATCTGGGCTCTTGAACTATTAAAAAAATGGTTAAAAAACACCTGTTAGATCTATGCTTTTGATTAACTTAAAGTATGTGGTAATATGTTGCTAAGAATAAATACAAAATTCGTTAAAATAAAGAGAAATATTTTTACCTTGGTTAATTGAACTTTTTCCCACCATAATACCTCTCAAATTTTCATGACATTAACTTTAAGGATGCAGAATATTTCATGATATGTATATACCATATTATATTATTCAGTTTTCTGTTAACATTTATGTTGTTTTAACCTACCAGTTATTGTGAACAAAGGTGCAACAAATAAAGGAGCAGAAATTTGTTTGAGATCCTGATTTCAGTACTTTTGGATGAATGCCCAGAAGTGGGACTTTTGGATCATACAGTTGGTCTAGTTTTTTTTTTATTAAAGAATTCATTAACATTGATTTTTACATAATATTTCAAATGACATATTTAACAAACAAGTATTCAAGAAGGGAATCTCTATAGACAATCACTGGAACTTAGATTTTAGAACATAATTAAAATTATGCTGAGGGTTTGTGTGTCATACATACATATTAATCTATGTAATAAAACATTATGTCTATAGAGTCATAGATTTTTATATCTATGTAGTTGTGTTTATATTTCCAATGCTATGTACAAAGCATTGGGTTCGTGAATAATGAGTCCTTGCTCTTGTACTGTTTGGATCTAATAGCCACATATTAAGGATACTATGCGCCTTTTGTTCTTTTGGTCTTGACTTGTCTCACTCAACATGATTCACTCTAGATTCATTCACTTCCCTGAGAATGCCATTATTTTATCTTGTCTGTTGGCTATGTAGAATTCCATTGTATGTATGTATGTATGTATGTATGTATGTATGTATGTATGTATGTATATATATATATATATCACATTTTCTTTATCCATTCATCTGCATTAGGGCATCTGGATTGTTTCCATTGCCTGGCTATTGTGAATAGTGCAGAAATAAACATAGCTGAGCAGGTGTCCTTATCATATCTTGCATTATGGTGTTCAGGAGAGATGCCCAGAAGTAGTAAGGCAGGATGGAAGGGAAGGTCAATTTTCAGTTCACTTTTTTTTGTCTTTTTTAAATTGTAATTAATAAAAGGGTTACATGACATTTGCCAGGTAGAAGGTGCATTAATTCACATATATTGATACCCTTTCACATGTCTTGACCAAGACCAATTTTCAGTTCTTTAAGAAACCTCCACACTCCTTTCCAGAATGGCTGAACTAGCTTACAATCCCACCAGCAGTGCAGTAGGGTTCCCTTTTCTCCACAACCCCACCAGCATCTGTCACTGTCTGAGTTCAAAATCTTGGCCATTCTTGTTGAGGTAAGGTGGTATCTTAGGGATGTATTTATTTGCATTGCCTTTCATGGATGATGAACATTTTCTCATATGCTTTTCTGCCATTTTAACCTCTTCTTTTGATAAGTCTTGCTTTAGTTCCCTTGTCCATTTAGTGAATGGTTTTTTGGGTTTGGGGGGGATTAGTTTCTTGAGTTCCCTATTGATACTGGATATTAAGCATTTGTCTGATGTTGGTAAATATCTTTTCCCAGTTGGTTGTCTGTCTCTCTACTTTTGTGGCTATGCTTTTATCTGTGCAGAAACTTTTTATTTTTAGGTTGTCCCATTTATCAAGTGACTCTCCAATCTGTTGAGACCCTGGGATTCTGTTCGGGAATTTTTCGCCAGTGCCTATGAGTTCTAGTGTCTCTCCAACTCTACTGTGTAGCAGTTTCAAAGTTTCCGGTCTGACATTGAGATCTTTGATCCACTTTGAGTTAATGCTTTTGCATGGCGAAAAGCTAGTCAATTTTTAGTTTCTGCATATGGCTGCCCAGTTTTGCCAGCACTAATAATCAAATAGACTGTGTTTGTTCCACTGTATATCTTTGGCTCCTTTGTCAAGTACAAGTTGACTATAGGTATGTGGTTCTATTTCTGGATCTTCTATTCTGTTCCATTGATCTTCTGTTCTATTTTTGTGCCAGTACCATGCTGTTTTTGTTATTATGGCTTTATAGTAGAGTTTGAAGTCTGGTATTGTAATACCACCTGCATTGCTCTTTTTGCCTAGAATTGTTTTGGCTATTCTAGGTATTTTCTTATTCCATATGAATCTTTGGATTGTATCTTCTATTTCAGTAAAGAATGTCTTTGGGATTTTGGTGGGGATTGCATTGAATTTGTATATCAATTTTGGCAGTATGGCCATTTTCACTATGTTGGTTCTCCCTAACCATGAGCATGGGATGTCTTTCTATTTCTTGGTGTCCTCTTTAATTTCTTTTATTAGGCTTTTATAATTTTCATTAAATAATTCCTTTACATCTTTGGTTAAGTTAATTCCTAAGTATTTTATTGTTTTGGGGGCTATTGCAAATGGGATCATTTTCTTGATTTGGCCTTCTGCTTGCGTATTGTTGGTGTACAAGAAGGTTTCTGACTTTTGCAGGTTAATTTTGTATCCTGCCAATTTGCTAAAGTGGTTTATTAATTCCAGGAGTTTGGAAGTGGAGCTTATTGGGTCACTCAGGTAGGGGATCATATCATCTGCAAATAGGGATAGTTTAATTTCTTCTTTCCCTATCTGGATCCTTTTGATGTCCTCTTGCCTTATTGCTCTGGCTAAGGGTTTCAGAACTATATTGAAGAGAAGTGGAGAGAGTGGGCATCCCTGTCTAGTTCCTGATTTTAAGGAAAATGGTCCCAGTCTTTCTTCATTTAGTATAATACTGATTGTAGGTTTTTCATATATGGCTTTAATTATTTTAAGGAATGTACCTCTCATTCCTATTTTTTCTAGTGCTTTCAACATGAATGGATGTTGTATTTTGTCAAATGCCTTCTCTGAATCCAGAGAGATTATCATATGATTCTTATCCTTAGCTCTGTTGATGTGATGTATTACATTGACTGATTTGCGAATGTTAAACCAGCCTTGCATCTGTGGGATGAAGCCTACTTGATCATAGTGTATAATTTTTTAAATTTGTTTTTGGATTCTTTTGGCTAGTATTTTATTGAGGAGTTTTGCATCTGTGTTCAGTAGAGAGATAGGTCTGTGGTTTTCTTTTTTAGTTGGGTCTTTCCCTGTTTTGGGGATGAGTGTAATATTAGCTTCATAAAATGAGTTTGGTATTGCTCCTTCTGCTTGTATTTCTCTGAAGAGTTTCAAGAGTATAGGTTTTACTTCGTCTTTAAAATTCTTGTAGAATTCTGCAGTGAAACCGTCTGGACCTGGGCTCTTTTGGTTGGCATTTCCCTGATTACTTCCACTATTTCTTTGTATGAAACTGGCTTGTTCAATTTGTTTACCTCATCATTGTTCAATGTGGGTAGCCTATATTTATTTAAGAAGTCATCCATTTCTATTAGATTTTCTTGTTTCTTTGACTATAGGCTCTGGTAGTACTTAGTCATAATGGACTGAATTTCTTGGATATCGATTGTGATTGTTCCCATGTGGTCTCTATTCTTGTTTATTTGAGTCTCCCCTCTCCTTTTTTTGATTAATCTTGCCAGGGGTGTGTCAATTTTGTTGACTCTTTCAAAGAACCAACTTTTTGATTGATTAATTTTATTTATAGTGGATCTTATTTCAATCTCTGATATTTTGATTTTATTTTTGTTATTTCTGTCCTTCTAGTTGTTTTAGAATTAACTTTTTCTTGCTCCTCTAAGTGTTTCAGGTTTTTTTTAGGTTATTTACATGTTCTTCTTCTGTCTTTTTAATATTGGCTCCTAGTGTGATAAATTTGCCCCTTAGAACTGCCTTTGCTGTGTCCCATAAGTTCCTTTGTGATGTTTCTTGATTGTCATTACATTCAAGAACGTTTTGAATTTCTTTCTTTCTTTCTTTCTTTCTTTCTTTCTTTCTTTCTTTCTTTCTTTCTTTCTTTCTTTCTTTCTTTCTTTCCCAGTCCTGGGCTTGAGCTCAGGGCCTGAGCACTGTCCTTGGGTTTTCTCAAGGCTAGAGCTCTACCACTTGAGCCTCAGCACCACTTCTGGCTTTTTTCTATGTATGTGGTACCGAGGAATCGAACCCAGGTCTTCATGCATGCTAGGCAAGCACTTTAAGCACTAGGCCAAACTCCCGGCCCGCATTTTGAATTTCTTATTTGATTTGTTCTGCAACCCAGTAGTTCTTTCTGCTAAGAAGTGTTTTTGCTATACAGGGTCTTTTATTATTCCATATGAAATTTTGGATTGCCTCTTTTATTTCTTTAAAGAATGACATTGGGATATTGATGGGTATTGCGTTGAATTTGTAGATAGCCCTTGCAAGATTGCCATTTTCACAATGGTAATTCTTCCAATCCAGGAACATGGGACGCTTTTCGATTTCCTCTGTTCTGCTTTAATTTTCTTTTTTAGGGTTTTAAAGTTTTCATCAAAAACGTCCTTTACATTCTTAGTTAATTCCTAGGTACTTTATTTTCTTTGAGGCTATTGCAAAAAGAGTTGCTTTCCTGATTGTTGCCTCGTTCCTCTCATTGTTGGCGTATGGGCAGGCGGTTGATTTTTGAGGGTTAATTTTATACCCTGATACCTTGCCAAAGTTTTGAATCAGCTCAAGCGGCTTGAGAGTGGAATCTATAGGGTTCTTCAAATACAGAATCATGTCATCTGCAAAGAGGGAATGTTTCACTTCCTCTCTCCCTATTTGGATCCCCTTTATGCTTGCTTCTTGCCTTATTTCTCCCGCCAGGAATTCTAGTACTGTGTTAAAGAGGAGTAGAGAGAGTGGGTATCCTTGTCTCATGCCTGATTTTAGAAGGAATAGCTTTAGCTTTTTTCCATTAAGTATAATGTTAGCTATAGGTTTGTCATACACAGCCTTTATTATATTGAGGAATGTTCCATGGATTCCTAGTTTCTCAAGGGCTTTTAGCATAAATGGGTGTTGGATCTTTTCAAACGCCTTTTCTGCATCTATTGAGACAATCACGTGATTTTTGTCTTTGCTCCTGTTGATGTGTTGAATTATATTAATTGACTTGCATATGTTGAACCAGCTTTGCATCCCTGTGATGAATCCTGTTTGATTATAGGTTATAATTTTTTTAATGAGTTGCTGAACACGGTTGGAGAGTATTTTGTTGAGAAATTTTGCATCAATATTCAAAGAAATGGGACTATAGTTCTCTTTCTTTGATGAATCTCTGTCTGGTTTTGGGATGAGGATTACAGTGGCTTTGTAGAATGAGTTTGATAAAGAGCCTTCATTTTTAATTTTGTTGAAGAGCTTGAGGAGTATTGGTGCGATCTCTGCTTTGAAGACCTTATAGAATTCAGCTGTGAATCCATCTGGACCTGGGCTTTTCTATGGCAGAAGGTCTCATTGCCATTTCTATTTCAGTGCTTGAAATAGGTATGTTTACTTGGGTTAGGTCTTCTTGTTTCAGTGTGCGTAGGTTAATATTGGCTAGAAATGCATTCATTTCTTCTAGATTCTTGAAGTTGTTGGCATAAATGTTTGAAAAGTATTCCCTCATAATGCTCTGGATCTTGGTAATTTCTGTCATGATATTACCATTCTCATCTGTGGTTTTTTTATTTTGCTGTGCTCCTTTCTTTTTTGGTAAGATTCGCTAAGGGTCTGACAATTTTTTAATTTTTTTTAAAGAACCAACTCCTTTGTTGATTTTTTCTATAGTTTTTTTTGGACTGCAATTCGTTTAATTCTGCTTTGATTTTTAATAATTTGCTTCCTTCTACTGGGATTAGGGTTGGTTTGTGGTTCTTTGTCCAGAAGTTTAAGGTGGGTCATTAAATTGTTGCTTTGAGATTTTTTTTCCAATTTGTTAATGTAAGCATTCAGAGTTATAAATTTTCCTCTGAGTACTTCCTTGGCTGTGTTCCAAAGGAGCTGGTATTTTGTGTGCTCCTTTTTGTTAAATTTCATAAACTGTTGAATTTCTGTTCTGATCTCCTCGATGACCCATTGGTGATTCAACAATGTGTTTTTCAATCTCCATGACTTACAGTATTTTTGTTGGTGGAGATTGCTGAAAAAAATGTATATTGTGATGTTGCTGGGTGAAATAATCTGCAGATGTCTGTCAGTTCTATTTTGTCTATACAGTTGTTCAATTCTGAGCTTTCCTTGTTGAGTTTTTTGCCTGTTTGATCTGTTCATAGGTGAGAATGATGTGTTAAAGACTCCAACCATCACTGTGTTTCAATCTATGTGTGGTTTTAGTGAAAGTAAAGTTTGCTTGATGAAGTTTGGTGCTCTGGGATTAGGTGTGTTGATATTTAGGATGGTTATGTCCTCCTGGAGAAGAGATCCCTTTATTAGTATGTAATAACATTCTTTGTCTTTTCTCCCTAATTTTAGTTTGAAATCTGTTTTACCTGACATAAGGATGGCAACTCCAGCCTGTTTATGGGGACCGTTAGCTTGATAAACTTTATTCCAACCTCTCACTTTCAAAAAATTCTTGTTTTGGGGGGCAAGATGTGTATCTTAAAGACAGCAAAACAATGGATCTTGCTTTTTGATGCAACTGGACAATCTATGCTGTTTAATTGGAGAGTTAAGTCCATGGATATTGAGGGTTAGGATTAAAAAATATTTACTAGTTCCTGCCATCTTTAAAAGCTTTCATAAGGGCCAGTGTCTTGACAGTTCTTGCAATACTTAGCTGGTATGGTTTTTAGGTGCCATTTCTTTGCCAGTATCACGTTGTGTTGGTTTTCAATGTGTAGAACATCTTTGAGAATTTTCTGTAATGCTGGTTTAGTTGCAATGTTATGTTGCAACTTTTCCTTGGATTGGAAGGTTTTTATTATTCCCTCAGTTATGAATGAGAGCTTAGCTGGGTACAGTATTGTTGGTTGGTCATTATTTGTCTTAAGGGCATGACATATATCATTCAATCTTTTCTTACTTGATGGTCTCTGCTGAGAAATCTGGGGTTATTCTGATTGGTTTTCCTTTGTAGGTGATCTCTTCTCCCTGGCTGCTTTTAGAATCCTTTTTTTGGTCTCCATCCATCCTGTACAGATTATAAAGTGGTGGTGGGATGTTCTTTTCTGGTCAGGTGTGTTTGGGGTTCTCGAAGCTTCTTGTATCTGGATGGGCCTGCCATTCTGGATATTTGGGAGGTTCTCTGAGATGATGACCTGAAATACATTTCCAATACCATTGACCTCTTTCTCCAGGCCTTCTTTAATATCAAGTAGCCTTAAATTAGGCTACCTAATTGTATCTTGGACCTCCTGAAGCATTCTTTCATATTTCCTAGATTTGGTTTGACTCCTTTTCTGTTCTTTCTCTATACCAACTAGATCATCTTCAATCTCAGAGATTCTGTCTTCTGCATTGTCTAACCTGCTATCAATACTTTGTTCTTCATCTCCTTCCCTTCCAATTGCTCATTTTTGATTCCTTGCATCTCTTGTTTTAGATCATGTATGGACTTCTTTAACTCCTGATTTCCATTTGAGTGGTGAGCTCAGCAGCGTTACTCTCATTGGACATTTGTTGGAGTTCGGTCAGCTTTTTGTTTGTGGATTCTGTGAATTTGACCGATTTTCTTTCTCTAGCTTCTTCACGTTCATGCAAATCCTTTTTTATTGCCTCCTTTATATCTTCATCACATTCAAGTATTACCTTCTTCAAGGTTTCATCTTGTTTAGATATGGCTTCCTCACGCATCTTTATCTGTATGCTTTTAAACTTTTCATTGATCATGCTTATCAATTGCATTTATATAGCATTTAGAGGACGCTCCTCTATTTTTGCCTTTGACTGCTCCATTGCCTTTTTATATTGTGTGGGAGATGCTAGTCCTTCATTTGCCCTTTTTCTTGAGTTTCTTGTTCTGCCCATTTGAAAATGGCAGCACGATTAATACTGCACAAGATTACAATTTTTAAGATATAACCAACCTAGAGCTCTTTAGCTGGCCAGACAATAGATGTTCACAATTTTCAATTGGTATTATCACTTTCTCTCTCTCTCTCTTTTTGTGCACTTACAGACAAATCTAATACCACCACCAGTCATCGTTTTATGACCAAAAAAACACAAAACAACACAAAACCCACAACCCAATCTCTACTGTATTTAAGTCCCTCTGGACCAACAGTATATAGTATTGCTCAACAACCATCAACTGTAGATCCATGCATTCTAAAAGTTGAAGTATGACCGGAGGCACGGAGATCGAAAAATAGTATGAAAGACAAGAGGGAAGGTAAGAAAAGAGTAATGTAGGAGTGTAAGATTAATATAGTAAGGAAGAAAAGGGATAACTGAACTAAGGTAAAGAAGGGTGAAATAATTGAGTACAAAATTTAGAAAAAATAAGATAAAACTTATGAAAATAAGAGGAATATATAAAGAATAAACATAAAAAGAGGAAAGTAAATATAGGAGAGATAAATGATAAAAATTTTAAAAATGTAAAAATTAAAAAATTAAAAAGAAACAAGATGAAACGTGGGGGAAGATCCCACACAATTGTGAGTTCTTAGACAAGAAATACTTGGGTTAGGAACCAACAGATAAAAAGGCAGGTGACTGTATTAATAAAAATATCATTTGTATCCAATCTGTACCCAATGTCCTCAGTATGTTTCTAGGAATTATCACAATGGCAGAAGGAAAGCAGAAAAAAAATGGAGAGAATCATAATATAAAAAAAAACAGAACCATGGGGTGGAGGTCAAATGGCAAAAAAAAATAAGAACACATAAAAATGAAAATAGAAAAAGGCAGAAAAAAAGGGGGGTATTCTTCAGTTTGTTTTTCTTGTGAGGGGGAAGGGGTTTGAAATTTGTGTCTCCACTTAATTCGAGATCCAAACACTTCAAACAGTCTTTTTCTTCTGCAATTTGGCTTTGTGGTTTTAATGATCAGTTTGCTTGATTGGGCAGAAAAAAAAAAGCCAGTGGAGCTGAGAGGGGCTTTGTTTACCAGGAGTGCTGCCCCGCCCAGGGGGAGGAACTTCCGCTAGCACCAGGGGCAGATATCCGACTAAGCTCCCTCTGGGAAATCCTTTGCCCTTTTGAATGATGGCGCTGCCAGCACCACTTCTCAGGCTCCAGGTGGTTTGGCAGGGTCTTTGCCACCAGTCAAGATGGCACTGCTCTCAGCTGCTGGGGGAGGGGATTCTTTCCCAATGCTGTTCTGCAAGCAGAAGTGGAAATGTCTCCACAAGGATACTCACAAATTGCTGGATTTTCCAGTTACATGAAGCTGGCAGGTCTGTGCCTTGGCCGGGTGTCTTCTCTGGGCTCGCACAGGCTCTGTGTGGCTCTGTCTGCAGCCAGCAGGTCTGTGCCAGCAAAAAGCGCTGTCTGCTAAGGTTCTGGAGGGAGGCTTTGTCTTCGTGGTGGCTCAGAGTGGCTGGCACTGCTCCAGGCTGTCTTCTTGTGCGGGTTTTCTGCCTTTCTCCTCTCTGACTGAGATCTCTCTGGTGCTAAAGCTTACTTAGGATCTTTGGGTATGAACTTTCCCCTACGATGCTAGAGTTGGTACCTTGGTGAGAGCTCAGAAAGACTCACACTGAACCGCTGCCATCTTCCGCAGATCTCGTGGTCTAATTTTAAATTTGTTATCTTTGTATCTATCCTTAATTTACCCATATTAATTTCTCAGTTACTTATTTTAGACATTTCCATTGAACTTATTGTTGTAAGCAGCTTCATTTCCTTGGTTAAAAAAATTGTCAGTAATGTTTCTTTCCTCTGGCTTAATGATTTTAATGAGAAATTTGTTTCTATTTTTAATCCAAATCTTAAATCACACATATGTGTGAATTTTAATACTTATTCATTTTGTACAGGAAGAGAGACACACTGGAAATTATTTTAATGTAATTTTCTTTATCTGCAATTTTCATTGAATTATACAACAAACAAAAATCTTTCTATTTTTCTTTTAGCTCAGAGATTCATAAGACTTCTTTTTTCATATATTTTTATTGTAATTAATAGAAGGGTTACATTATATTCACCAGATAGAAGGTGCATTACTTCAGAAACATTGGTACCCTTTCTCATGTTCTGGTTCCCTTTCCTTCCCCTCAGCCCCTCATCTTCTTTCCCCCCTTCCCTATCCTATTTCAAATAACCAAATAAGAATATATGCAATATATCAAACATCAAGGTAAAATACTGCAACAATATGAGATAACCAAGGGACAGCAAAAGAGATGAGAGTTAATATAGTATGTTAAGGACAACAATAACTCATTTTATGGCTTTTGTTTCCATATCCTGAGGTCCTTTCATTTAGCATCATACTATATGGCCTTATGTATCTAGGTTTTGCTCTATTGTAAATCTTTGCCAGGAGAGCCCAAGCCTTCTACTGATTATGACAAATGAGGGAAACCATTGAGCCTATGTTTCATAAGGACTTCTTTTTTTCATATATTTTTTACATTATATTCACCAGATAGAAGGTGCATTACTTCACATACATTGATACCCTTTCTCATGTCTTGGTCCCCATTTCCCTCCCCTCATCCCCGCCCCTCTTCTTGTTTTCCTCCCTTCCCTATCCGACTTCAAATAACCAAATATACTATATATCAGATAACCAGGTGGAATACAATAACAGTATGAGATAACCAAGGGATCGTCCAGAAACAAGGACATACTAAATCCACTAGCACAATGATGTTCATTGCAGCACTATTTACCATAGCAAAGATATGGAAACAACTCAGATGCCCCTCAGTTGATGAGGTATTTATACACAATGGAATTCTATGCTATTGTCAGAAAGAACGACATTGCCCCATTTGTAAGAAAATGGAAAGACTTAGAAAAAAATCATACTATATGTAGTAAGCCATAATCATAAGGACTTCTTAAGCCCATGAAAGAAATAAGATAAATATTTTTGAAGGGGATACAAATTAATAAATTCTAAAAACCTTTACTAAAACTTTTTTTAAAAATAAATGAACTGAATACTCTTACAGAACATTTGAAATGCAGACTCTCAGTTTAGAAACCCAAACTCAGCTGGAGATGCAGACAAACCTAAGTCTAAAAGGGCAGAGCTCGAATCTCTCTCTTCTTCTGTTTGGAGAACAAAAGCATTCTCTGTGGCCGAGATGTCTTTAAAAATGCTACAGCAAAGGCCCAACTTACAGATACAGTAAGATCCAGATCCTCTGTTCATACAGGAATTCTGGAAAACTTGATTTCAAACCAGTGTAAAAGCAAGTTATGTAAGATTCCTGGGGGTCTGGGGTCACAGACATGCTCAGATATTCATTTCTGAAACTTGTCTCCTTTCCTTCTCTCACCTTCTCTCCCTTCCTCTTCTTTCTTCCCCTTTCCTTCATTTCCCTAGCTCATCCCTCTCCCTTCTTCTCTGTCTCTCCTTTTCACTCCTTTCTCCACCTTCCTCCTGTTCTCCTCTTTACTCCTCTCCTATCCTCTCTCCCCCTTTTCTCCTTCCCTCCCTTCTCTTCCCCTCCCCTGTCCTCTCCTTTCCTCCCCTTCCTTTCTTTTTCCTCCCCTCCCCTCAGCCTTCCAAATGAAAGAAAGAAATCACACTGGAAGAAGTCATTATGAGACTGTGAATTAAAATACTAAATCTTTCAACACATGGATTAGGTAGTTTCAGGATGGTGTTTTTCTTTATTCATTAATTTATTTAATTATGAATTTCCCTTGTATAAATATTTGCTGAGTTAGCCAGAGATAGTGACACACAGCTGTCATCCCAACTACACAGGAGGCAGAACTTGGTGAATCGAGGTTAGCTAGGGGCTAAATAAACAAACAAAACAAAAACACACCAAATGTGATGGTACATGCCTCTGATTATAGCTACTCAGCAGGTGTAGGTAGAAGAATTAAGATCTGAGGCTAGCCCTGAGCAAAAACATGTGACCCTACTTGAGAAATCACGCATACATACGTACACACACACACACACACACACACACACACACACGCACACGGAAAAAGGGTTTGGGGGCATGACTCAAGTTATAGACCTCTTGCCTAGCAAGTACAAAGCTCTGAGTTAAAACTCCTAAAACTCATTAAAGAGTAAGTATTAACTGAATCTATATCATCTGTCTGACTTTGCCCAATAGTAAAGATAAATACAAATAAAATACCACAGGAGATCAAAATCCTATTCCACATTTTCTGAGTAAACAAAATGTATCTATGGGTTTTGTGTCTGCTGGTAACTCATAAATGAAACCTGTAGCTTGTCTATTAGAATGTATTTACTTTTCAAAGTTCTACATTAAACTGGCTTTATTTTTCTAGGGAATTCTTACTCAGGAGGTCATTTGTCTCATGAACTTTCTCGTATTTATTTATTCCAACAGTAGACTATTCAAGTAATCTACACCAGAGTAAATAGCTTTTTTTCTCAGAACCATATGTTATTCAACTGAGTTCAAGGCTTCCTTCAAAATTCTTTCCTTATTTGGTCTGCCAGCTTTAAACCATTATATTATAAATTGTGCTTAGTTGTAATCAAGCTACCACACTGAGGGTCCTACTTTAATTCACACCCTTAACACATATCTTTCCTTTGCAATGTTCCTTTCTAGAGGTTACTAATACTCTGTTGAAGTGGTAATATCTTTTATTTCAGTGAATGATCAACTTGTCTTTTTAAAATGAATGTCTTTTGATGGTTTTTAGAGAAGGGGATTATATCTTCAAAGTCCTTCTGCTCTCCAGCTTTTTGCTTTTACAGAACATTCATGGATTACAATATATTGTGTTCTACTGTCTCTTTCCTGCACTGGCCAAGTTACAGAAATCTCTCCTGCCTTTTTTGCAAGAACTACTACAAAGTCCATTCTTATTGAGTATCTGTGTCAATCACAATTCAAAAATGTGGTGACATAGAGCATACAAGTGTAGGTAAATTAGCAATAACCTCTTATTCTCAAGAATTCTGTGAATTTTCCTCTTCAGACCAATGTTACTCAGTGTGGTCTGTTTTCTATCCTTCGTGTGGAAAGTATAAAACATATGACTAGGCATTTATAATCAATTGATCCCTGAGGATTTAATATTAAGCAACATTCACCTACCTAAAACTGGTCCTTTTCCACAGATTTTTTAATTGTATTTTATTGTTGGGGTGATATATAGAGGAGTTAGTTACATTCATCAGATAGTGGGTACATCTTGAACATTGATCACCCTTCTCATGTTTTTCTCCCACTTTCCCTCCCCCACCCCTTCCCAATCATCTTGTTTTTTTCCCCTTCCCTTTACTATTTCAAGTAAGCAAATTAACATATATACAATATACCAGTAACATGATACAGTAACAACATGAGATAAACCATAAGGGGGGAAAGAGAAAAGAAATAGCTTCATATAGTACATTAAGAACAACAATCACAAAGGTAAACTTCTCCCACAGGTGTTTTTGCAAGCTATTATCCAGGCTTCTTTCAGTTTGCCTGAAGGCTCACCTTTAAGCCCAAGAAGACCCAGTTTCCTATTATATTATGCAGAACAACTTATTGTCCACTCTTTCTCATACAATTTCAGTCTTTTCTCTCTCCTAAAAAGTCCAAACTACTACAGAGAATAGTTTGATGATATTTTGGTCTGGATGTGTAGAAGATGGTGCCATCAACTTTGTCTCTAAACACTATGTTTTTTATTTCTTCATAATGAATTGCTGTTGTCCCTGACTTAAAGGACTCCCAACATTGTGAGGAAGTTGACTTGTGTCTGTATTACCATGGCAACATGGCAATATAATTGCAGAGAGAGCTCCTGAAGGTCAGAGGAGCCATGAGGGTAGAGTGTGATGCGTGCTCTGGAAATCTGTTGCCTTATATCATGGAGTCAAGGTTGAATGAACCAATAAAATAATATGGATATGATATGGAAAGTAGGTATGCCATGGCATCATTAATGCCATCACTCTTTTAGATTGTGATTACTCTTGGTAGCACATGTGCAACAAAGATGATGCGGGAAATGTAGTGATAACAGGTTCATGGTTACAGAAACTAAACAGCATTTAATTGAACTTCGAAAGACGAGGAATCATTTATTTTAAAAAATCCTTTCCCACTGAATTAACGCATAGGTTACTTGTAGTTTTCATCATTATCAAACAATCCAATACCGCTTTCAGTTTTCTGTTATAGATTTAATACTATTATCTACATCAACTCTATTGCTTCCTGGCTCAATTTAATGATTAACGTGGCATAAAAATAGCAATAACTGGTTGTGTCACTAGAGCTCCAGAAGCAGCAATTTCTTGAAAATCAAAATCCTATTTGTTACATTTAACACACATATAAAACCTATTTTAAAGCCATTACTAAGTAGTCTAGAATAATAAACTGAGACATTGAATAACCAGTTTACTGAACTTTAGCGATAAGTTTACCAGATCATTTTAATCCTAAATACTATATATAAAAATAAACACAGCTACCATCTTTTATTCTCCTCAAGTTTTCAGGGTTGAACAATGCATCTAATAATGCACTGTGTCTATGGCAACCTACTCCTAGATGTCACGAGCCCAATATGGCACTTACAAATGGTATCACCAGGATTTTTAACCGTGGAAGTCCTGCATTGGCATATCTAGAGCTCAGTGAGAGCTAGTGGCATCTTCCCAGTGGCCTACTTCTTGCTGGCCAAATCTAGGCCTTGGGTGTTTCATCCTGAACCCCTCTTCTTAGAATCTTAACTTCTAGGCACAATACAGTGCACCAAGGTTCTGTGACGTGCTGAAAAAGCAAAAGGTGGTAACTGTTATACAAGGAGATTTTAATGGGAGCCCCGGACGCAGCAGTATATCCTAGATGGGAAAGCCATGTTACCGATCTTAACGCTTGATAATCAGTAAGCTCGACCAGTACCTTTTGCTTTTTGCAGCTGTGTCCTAACATCCAAATCCTCTTTCATGGATCAATTTCAGGTTTTAGTGAAGACGCTTGTAAGAGCTCCCTGAGAGGCCAACATAGCGGAGTAGCTTCTTTGAGAAGATTCTATCCCCACTTAGTCTCAGACTATGTTCTGTGCAATTTAGGCCCAATTGAACTGACCATTCTTGGTTTCGAAGAAGAGGAAGAAGAGGAAGAAGAAGAAGGAGGAGGAGGAGGAGGAGGAGGAAGAAGGAGAAGAAGGAGAAGGAGAAGGAGAAGAGGAAGAAGAAGAAGAAGAAGGAGAAGGAGAAGGAGAAGGAGAAGGAGAAGGAGAAGGAGAAGAAGGAGAGGAAGAAGAGGGAGGGGGCAGGGGGAGGGGGGGACGGGGAAGGGGAAGGGGAAGAAGGGTGGGTACAGTTTAGTGGTAGAGCACTTGCCTAGCATGCACAAGATCCCGAGTTCAATCCCCAGTACTGCAAGGCATCTATGACTCATGCCTATAATTCTAACTACTTAGAAGGCTGACATCTGAGGATTGTGATTCAAAGCCAACCCAGGTCAAAAAAAAATCCATGAGAGAAACTCTTAACTTGAATTAGCCAGTAAAAAGCTGGAAGTATGGCTCCAATGCCTTGAGCAGAAAAGCTAAGCAAGAGCATCAGGTCCTGAGTTCAAGCCTCAGTACAAACACAGAAGAAAAAGAAAGGGCAGGACAAAATGAGAAAGTAGCATTTATCTTTGGGATACAGGATGAGACGTGAAAGGGGAAAGTGATTGTCCTCAGAGACAAGGCTCCTCAGTGAGGCGCATGCATGGAGGAAAAAGTGAGCTAAGCCTCTGGCAAAGGGTGACATGTGTACAAAAGGCAGCTCCGTGGGTAAAGCATTTGCTACAGTGTTCTAGAATCTCAATTGGAAATAGAACATACATTGAACATTACATCTTGGAGGAAACGAAAGTTCAGGGAAGAGAAGTCATTTCCCTGGGTTCTGATCAGTTAAGGGACAGACGGTAGGAAGCTAATGGTATTCTGCCTCCAGCTCAGGATTTTCTGTCACAACATGCAAAAAATTTATGAGCTATTAGTTTAAAAAGTTTATATAATTGTCCAAATTATTTTTAGGTGGTTTCAATTCAATTCAATTCATAAACTCAGTTTATGAGTACAATGCATCCTGATTGATGTCATCCCCTAGATTTGGAAGTCATGAAGCAAAGAAACCTTGTCCTTGCCCTTTCTTCATTCCTCCCCCCTTTTGTCATATTTACTTTTTATTTATTACCTGTATTATATTATATTATTAACTATCTATATTATTTTGTTTTAGGCATTGTTCCAAATCCCAGAGACATTGTCCAGGTTTTGGTTTCTCCTTTTTTCCTATCCCCAGTGCCTAGCATGCATCAACTACCTGTAAAGGATGAACGGAAACACAGGGATGAAAAGTCTGTCATTTCTTTGGAATTAACCAGGGAAGTTGTGGTCATGCCAACTGAAGTTCTAGTAGGCACTGAATTAGGCACTGAATTCCTATAGGTGATTTGTATTTGGAATCCACAGAACATTGCATCTACCATTCTGAATTTATCTGGTATTTGCATTTAAGAGAAAATTATTTACTTTTCAAAAAGCTTATAAAACTGAGCACCAGGGGCTTACACTTGTAATCTTAGATATTCAGGAGGCTGAGATCTAAAGATGACTATTGGGAAAAAAAATATAGTTTAAGGAGAAATTAATTTGTGTGACACATTTTAACTAAACGAGCGTCATAACAAGAAAGTCAGTTTAACCAAGTAGAACCCCCTTCTTCAAGCCACACTAGTACATGAGGCTTGCAGGCTTCCTCCCATAACTCCACAGTCTAGAGGCTATGCACAGTGAATGCAACAGTGTCTGCTTAAAATTTCCAGGCAGATGACTCATGGAAATCAATTCATAATTCAGATTTAAGGCAGTATTGTTGCCTCTAGCATTTGCAGCCTGCCAAGCCAACATGGATGAGTTTAGTCTGGAAATGTCTTGCTTGAATATAAAATGTAAATCCAAAGTATGACTGCTGGCACTATTTTTATATTTCATATTAGTCAGATCTCGGCATTTTCAGAATAATAATGTCATTTGATAGTCAAGAAATCACTGGTATTCTCTGTGCTAAATCCTCATGCCCTAACACTTGCCTCCTCCATTTTCTGTCTTGAGTGAGCAGGATTTTTTTTAAATTCTCTTCCCATCATAGGCACATTTCTCAGTACCAATTTTAACTCTGATGGAAACACATGTGGTACACTGAATAACCAAAGAGTTTCTTCATTGACCGAGGTTTCGTTTAAGTGACTTAGCCAAAGCAATTTAATTGGGTAACAGACTAAAGAGTGGTAGGTAAAAAGGTAAATACTCTTAAGCTGTAGTAATTTTTCCCTTACGTATAAATAGTATCAGTTTACTGTTAATGAGATTTGGTGACATTTTGTGCATCCAAGACATTTTTAGATTACAAATATCTTTAAGTGGTTGTACAAAGGAGTTTATTTCTTTCTTTTTCTTAAAAGGGGTTTCAATTCAATGTCAGTCTGTGAACACAGTGCATCTTGATCTATATTACAGCTTTCATTTTTCTTCCTCCATCTCTTCCAACCTGACTCGAGTTTTTTTGTTGTTGGTGATACTAGAATTTTGAACTCAGGGCCCTGTGCTTGTTAAGCAGTTGCTCTGCCACTTAAGTGTGCCTCCATACAGCATTTTGAGATTTCTTTTAAGTTAAAGAATTCCATCTCCTTTTGTCTTGTTTGTTTGCTGTTTTGGGGAGGGTAAGGGGGGCACAGAAATGAAGGGACAAAGGATGAACTAATGCAGCTGTGGTACTCATTAGACACTATGTTAAAAATGAACTATAAAGCTTGTGGGTGGGGCTGGGAAGAAAAACAGTAAGAGAGAGGAAAGGTGACATTGTTCTAATAGAAATGTGCTCTTTATCAGACATATGTACCTGTATGTACACATGTATCCCTCATTAATTTGCGTAATAACTTTGGTTCCCAAGTGAATGGCATGGAATAGAACTTGGTAATTTCACAGGCCATGAACAATTAGGCTGCTTCCACCATTGTCTCATCTATCTGTTGAATAAATAATTTAGTAAAAATGAAGATAGTTGAGAAAAGATGGTTTAAAATTATTTTTGAGAAAAATTAGGAAAAACAGCAATTTGTGACTGAACACATAAAAGGTTTCCAAGGCTACCCTCCAGTGCACCAAAACTTCATGCCAGCAGTGACTCCAGGACTCACTTGGAACCAAATGGTTGCTTGCTCTGACCAATTTATTTTTGACCGATCTGTCTTCTTCTTTTTGTCTGCATCCATCTGGTTGTTCAAGATGACCATTCCTTCATTATTTAGGATAGGATCTTCTGACATCTCAGGTGCTCTCTGCATTAATATGCCCAAGGGAACCACTGACTTCAGATACAGTGACTACTTCAGGTTACTCCTCAGACACCTCAACACCAACAGAAACAATGATCAATCCCGAGACTCAATTATGCAAAGGTATGTTGGGAAATCTCATAGAGTTTACGATTTGCCTTGGGTTTGTTGTTCGTAAACATAGAAGTGGCCCAAGTAAATGGACTACACACACACACACACCACTTTTCTTGATTTCTCTGAATCTTTCTTGCTGGGGATGTAGAGGTAATAACAAACCCTCCAGAGTTGTGGAGATGAAATGAGATCGTGGAAGTTAAGTTATTAGTCTAGAATTCATGGGGAGGTGTTGAGGGAAAATTAACAGAGGTAAGGAAGAGTGAATGAAAAGGGAAAAGGAGAGTGTCCATGGCTGCAGTCATATATAAATAACACAATAAAACCTGTTGAACTTGCTTTAAGAAGTGAGGAAAGAGGACGAGGGAAAGCTTTTGAGGAAGTACATTTGGTCAGGGTGCATTTTACTTATGTATGGGAATACTACAATGAAACACTCCTTGCACAGTAGCTGCTAATAAAAATGTTATCGCAAAGCCTAGAATACTTTTATTGGAATATTCATAGAAATGTGGCAAAGACTGAGAAGGAAGCAAGCCTGCAGAAGAGAAAACCTAAATCACACTGGAAAAGGTCTAAGTTATCATCCACAGACTGCAAGTAGAAATATGGATGTGGAAACCACTGCCAGAGGGTAGTCAGATAAATGCAAAATATGCTATTAGAAACTGGCAGAAAGTTGACTTGAATTGTGTTTTGTAGTTATATAAAGATTTAAAAAAAAACAAAAGCATTGAAGGCGGAGCCTGTTGCTGCTTACAGTAGAATGTGCAAAATTTTCTAATTGTTTCTTACAACAAAATATGAAAAGGAAAGAAATGGGAGTGGTGGCTCATGCCTGTAATCCTAGCTATTCAGGAGGCTGAGATCTGAGGATCAAGGTTCAAAGCCAGCCCTGGCACGAAAATATCTGAGACTCTTATCTCCAATTAACCTCTACAAAATGGAAAGTGGTGCTTGACTCAAGGGTAGAGCAGTAGCCTTGAGCTGAAGAGCTCAGGGACAATGCTCAGGCCAAGTTCAAGCCCCATGACCAAAAATAAATAAATAATAGGACCTCTTATGAAAAAATGAATCATCACTTGTATTGTAAAGTTCTTGGCTTATCCACATTGTTGTTAATGCTGTTAAAATGAGAAGAGTCACCTCTAGGAAAGTAAGCTCTTGAAAGAAGTCAAGGTTATATCTTAGACAATATACTGTGTACAACCTCAGAAGGACAGAAAGGTTAGAGTACTGAGCCATACAGGGAATTCTTTGAAGAGACGATGTCTATAATCCATGGGTCACCTTAGACAAAGAGATGGAAATGTCCAGGAAAAGGTCTATGCCAAAGCCTATTGTATAATAGGGCAGCGTCCTTATTGTATATATGGCAGACACACATGCTCTTAAGAAAGTTTTATTCCCTAACAGTTTTTACTGAAAGAAATAGAGGACATGAGATCCTTGGTGGGCCCTCCAACATTTTATAAGTAAGGAACAGGTTGATAAATTACACTCTGCTATAAACATATGCTTTGTTTCTTATGGTCCTAGAGGGAAGACTCTTGAGGCACAGAAGACTATTCCTAGGACTTGAGCCCAATGCAATGTAGCTGGATTTAAAACTTGTTTGAGAGTATTCACTTTCTCCCTTTTATATCTTGCCTTTTAGATTAGAAAATCTATAAACTGGTATTCTAGGTCTGTCCCATCATTATATTTATAGAGCTCATAACTTATTTCTTGAGTTCCATAAGCTCATAGATGGAGAAGAATTATACTTCTGTGTATTCCATAAACATAAAATTGCTTATATTCAATTTAATCAATAGACAGCCTAGCTCAGTTCTTGGTTTAGAGGAAACATGAGATGATCTTACCTGATAGTAACATTATTGTTGTACAGTCATTTTTTTGATAAAAGACCAATTTCCCCCCTCATTTTGCTCAAGTATTGATATTTTCAAGGCTTGCATAATCCAGAGCATAAGGTAATATCTTATTACGATATGATGGCCCATTTTCTGTTCCTTCCTTTTGTCTCTAAGTAATACTTCAAATTTCATCTTAGAACTATTTCTCCATGCACATTTCAGAAGGACTAAAGACCTGAACATTATAACTCTTTAAGATCCTCTTGGGACCATTGCTTCAGGTAATTGTCACTTTCCCCTATGCAGTGTTCCCAGGAGATGATGCTCTATTTTACAGAAGGCATCACCTATGTATAGAGTCTATAAGTACACAGCACTGGAGGCTGCCACCATTTGCTTGACATTCAATATTACTTTTTACTCCCTCCCATCACATCAGTGAGCATTGCTATTTCCCTGCAGTTGTTTGTTTCTGGCTATAATCCCAAATTTGCCCAATGGTGAATTAATGCTTTTCCAAGGTTTTATGCCTATTTCGTTTGTTGCAGTATAATACTGGAGTGCAGTGGGACATTTCCAAATTTATTTCCAGGGATCTATGACAGATGTTAAGAGAATCTGCTTGTGTAGAGTCACATCAGGAGACCTTGCTGGGAGATTTTTGTGGGTTTCTTTACTGTCAGATCTCTTATACTTGGGTTGACAATTTTCTGTGAAACACAGTGTTAACTTTTTTTAGACAACTAAAAAATTCATGTTGGAGAATTAGGGATAAAACCTAAGCCACGGATCAGCGGGAGATGGCGGCTGCTCAGTGCGAGTCGTTCTGAGCTCCCGCCAAGATACCAGTTCTGGCAAAGTAGGGGAAAGTTCATACCACAAATCGATCCTAAGTAAGCTTTAGCGACACAGAGATCTCAGTCATAGAAGGAAAAGGCAGAAACCCAGTACAAAGAAGACAGCATGGAAAGGTGCCAGCCACTCAGAGCAGCCACGGAGACAAAGCAGCTCTTCTGAATCAGACCAGACAGCACTTCTCGGTGGCGCAGACCCACTGGCTGCAAACAGAGCCACACAGAGCCTGTGTGAGCCCAGAGCTGACAACCAGCCGTGCACGGACCTGCCAGCTTCACGGAACCAGAGAACCCAGCAATGTGTAAGAACCTCCAAGGAGAAGTTTCCATTTCTGCTCCGGGAACGGCATTGGGAGGGAGCCCCTCCCCCACAAGCTGAGAGCGGCGCCATCTTGATAGCTGGCAAGGACTCGGCCAAAGCAATTGGAGCCTGAGAGGTGATGCTGGCAGCGCCATCAATCTATAGGGCAAAGGATTTCCCAGAGATCCCTTAGCTGGAAATCCAGCCTCAATGCTGCCAAAGTCCTTCCCCTGCACCAGGCCACAGGCCTGGTAAACAAAGCCGCCCGTGGATCTTGCAGCTTTGTTTTCCCAACGAAGCAATCGGATCAGAAAATCCTCAAAGCCAAATCACAAGAGAAAAAGACTTTCTGAAGTGTTCGGATCCCGAATTTAGTGTAGACATAAGTTTCCTTTCCTTCCCTCCCCTTCTCCCCCCAAAAAACCTGAAGAATATCCTTTTTTCTTTTTTCTTTTTTGTTGTTGTTCTTTTTCTTTTTCTTTTTTTCTTCTACCCCTTTTCATTTGCATTTTTAGGTATTCTTATTTTCTCTTTACCATTTTACCTACACCTGTTTTTTAATGTTAGGATTCTTTTCCTTTTTTTTTTTTTTGGTTTTGTTTTTTTCTCTTTCCTTTCCCGCATTCCTCTGTCACTGTGGTTGTTCATGGAAACATAGTGACAGCTTTGGGTACAGTCTGAATATAAATGATATCTATATTGATACAGTCACCTGTTTCTCTCCCCACCTTTTTCTTTTTCTTCTTTTTTTTGTTTTTGTTTTTCTGTTTTTCGTTCTGCATTTTTTTGTTCTTGTCTTGCTTTGCTTCTTTTTTTCTTTCTTTCTTTTTAAAATTTTTTTAACATTGAAATCTCCTATATCTACCTCCCTCTTTTCTCTATATATTCTTCTTATTACCCTTCTTACTTTCATAAGTTTTATTTAATCTTTTCCAAACTTTGTACTCAAATACGCTACCTGCTTATCACCTTACGTCAGTTATGCTTATGCTATACCTTTTCTTCATTACTATACTAATCTTACACTCCTACATTATTCTTTGCAGACCTCTTCTGTTGTCTCTCATACTATTTTTCTATCTCTGGTCCTCTGTTCATCCTTCAACTCTTATAATGCATGCATCTACATTTGATGGTTGTTGAGCAATACTGTATATCTAGGTGTTCAACTATACTCTAGGTCCAGAGGGACTTAAATACAATAGAGATTGGATTGAGGGGCTTTTTGTTTTGGTCATGAATCCATTACCTGTGGTTGTATTAGATTTGCATGTAAGTGCACAAAAAGAAAGAGTGATAATACTAATCAAAAATTGTGAACAGATATAGTCAGCCAGCTAAAGAGGTCTAGGTTGTATATATCTGAAATATTATAATCTTGTTTAGTATTAATCTTGCTCCCATTTTCAAATGGGCAGAACAAGAAACTCAAGAAAAATGTCAAATCAAGGAACAACATCCCCCACCCAATATAAACAGACAATGGAGCAGTCACTGGCAAACCTAGAGGAGAGTCTTCCAAGTGCTATACAAATGCAATTGATAAACATCAGTAATGAAAAGTGTGAAAATATAAAGAAAAAGATAAGGGAGGAAGCCATAGCCAAACAAGAGGAAACCATAAACAAGGTGATATGTGAAAAAGGAAAAGCCTTAAAGGAGGCCATAAAAAAGGTTTCTGAAAGAAAAAATGGATGAATTCATAGAATCCTCAAACATAAAGGTGACTGAACTCCAGCAAATATCCAAAGAGAATAAAGCTACTGAGCTAACCACTCAAATGAAAATCAAGGAGTTAAAGAAATCCATACATGTTCTAAAACAAGAGATGCAAGGCATCAAAAATGAGCAATTAGAAGCAAGGGAGATGAAGAATACAGTAAATAGCTTTGATAGAAGGTTAGACAATGCAGAAGAATGAATTTCCAGGGTGGAAAATAATTTAGTTGTTACCGAGAAAGAACAGAAAAAGAGTCAATTCAAATCTAGGAAATATGAGAAAATGCTTCAGGAGGTCCAAGATACAATTAGGAAGCCTAATTTAAGGCTAATTGGTATTGAGGAGGGTCTGGAGAAAGAGGTCAATGGTATTGGAAATATACTTCAGGGAATCATCTCAGAGAACTTCCCAAATATCCAGAAGGGCAGGCCCATACAGATACAAGAAGCTTTTAGAACCCCAAAAAGACATGACCAAAGAAAGGATCCTACAGGCCGCCAGGGAGAAGAGGACAATCACCTATAAAGGCAAACCAATCAGAATAACCCCAGATTTCTCAGCAGAGACCATGCAAGCAAGAAGAGATTGGAAAGATATATGTCATGGCTTTAAGTCAAATAACTACCAACCAAGAATACTGTACCCAGCTAAGCTCTCATTCATAACTGAGGGAACAATAAAAACATTCCATTCCAGGGAAAAGCTGCAACATTATGTAGCAACCAAACCAACATTACAGATAATTCTCAAAGATGTTCTACACATAGAAAATCAACACAAGTGTAATATAGAGAAAGAAATGGCACCTAAACAGCATACCATCTAAGGACCACAAGAACTGTCAAGACACAGGCCCTAATGAAAGCTTTTAAAATTGGCAGGAACTAATAAATATTTCTCAATCCTAACTCTTAATATCAATGGACTTAATTCTCCAATTAAATGGCATAGACTGTCTAGTTGGATCAAAAGGCAAGATCCATTGTTCTGCTGTCTTCAAGAGACACATCTTACCCAAAAAAACAAACATTTTTTTAAGTGAGAGGTTGGAAGAAAGTTTATCAAGCTAACGGCCACCATAAACAGGCTGGAGTTGCCATCCTCATATCAGATAAAATAGACTTCAAACTAAAATTAGTGAGAAAAGACAAAGAAGGTTACTACATACTAATAAAGGGATCTTTCCTCCAAGAGGACATAACTATCCTAAATATCTACACACCTAATCCCAGAGCTCTGAACTTCATCAAGCAAACTTTACATTCTTTGAAACCATACATAGATCAAAACACAGTGATTGTTGGTGACTTTAACACACCACTCTCACCTATGGACAGATCAACAAGGCAAAAACTCAACAGAGAAAACCTAGAATTGAACAACTGTATAGATCAACTAGATCTAACAGATATCTTCAGATTATTTCACCCAGCGAAAACACATTATACTTTTTTTTTCAGCAGCAAATGGAACATTTTCCAAGATAGACCACATTTTAGGGCATAAAACAAACCTGGGTAGATTTAGAAACACTGAAATTATTCCCTGCACTCTGTCAGACCAAAAGGGAATCAAATTGGAACTGAACACCCATCTCCACCAACGAAAACCCTGTAACTCATGGAGATTGAACAACACACTGTTGTATCACCAATGGGTCATTGAGGAGATCAGAGCAGAAATCCAACAGTTTATGAAATTCAACTAAAAGGAGAACACAAAATTCGAGCTCCTTTGGGACACAGCAAAGACAGTATTCAGAGGAAAATTTATAGCTCTGAGTGCCTACAATAACAAACTGGAGCCAAAATAATAGAATGGAAGAATGATAGCCTCTTCAACAAGTGGTGCTGGCAGAACTGGTTAAGACCTGCAGAAAACTAAAGTTGGATCTTTCTTTGTCACCCTGCATTAGAATTCACTCCAAATGGATTAAAGACCTTGAGGTAAAAGCTGACACACTGAAAACTTTACAAGAAGGAATCAGAGACACAGTAGGCCTCCTTTGCATAGGTCGAAACATTCTTATAACGACCAAGGATCACAACCAATCAGAGAAAGGCTGGATAAGTGGGACTGCATTAACCTGCAGAGCTTCTGTATGGCAAAGGACATAGCTAGTAAATTAATAAGGAAGCCTACAGAAAGGGAGAAGATCTTCACTAATCATACAACAGAGAGGGCCTCATCTAAAATATATCAACAGCTCAAAAAATTGAATCACTCCAAAACTAATCTCTAAAGTAACAACCATCCAGTTAAAAGATGGGCCAAAGACTTAAAGAGAGTCTTCTCTGAAGAAGAAATAAGAATCGCCTATAGACAGACGAAGAAATGCTCGACATCTCTGATCATAAAAGAAATGAAAATAGTAATAACTCTTAAGGTTCCACCTCACTCCAGTTAGAATGGCCAGGATCAAGAAAACTAATAACAAGAGATGTTGGAGGGGATGTAGCCAGGAGGGATCACTACTACATTGTTGGTGGGAGTGCAAACTCGTTCAACCACTATGGAAAGCAGTATGGGAGTTCCTCAAAAGACTAAACATAGAACTCCCCTATGACCCAGCAATTCCACTACTTGGCATTTACCCAATCATCCAGAAACAAGGACATACTAAATCCACTAGCACAACGATGTTCATTGCAGCACTATTTACCATAGCAGAGATATAGAATCAACCGAGATATGCTTCAGTTGATGAGTGGATCAACAAGATTTGGTATTTGTACACAATGGAATTCTATGCTGCTGTCAGAAAGAATGACATTGCCCCATTTGTTAGGAAATGGAAAGACTTAGAAAAAATCATATTAAGTAAAGTAAGCCAGACTCAAAGGAACATAGGCTCAATGGTTTCCCTCATTTGTCATAATCAGTAGAAACCCTGTGCTCTCCTAGCAGAGATTTGCAATAGAGCAAAACTTAGATATGTAAGGCCATACAGTATGATGCTAAATGAAAGGACCTCTAAGATATAGAAACAAAAGCCATATAATGAGTGATTGTTGTCCTTAATGTACTATGTTATCTCTCATTTCTTTTTCTGGTCCTTGGTTATCTCATATTGTTACAGTATTTTACTTTGTTATCTGATATATTGGATATATGTGTATTTGGTTATTTGAAATTGGATAGGAAAGGGGGGAAAACATGATGAGGTGTGGGAGTGGGGGGGAGGGAAATGGGGACCAAGACATGAGAAAGGGTATCAAAGTATGTGAAGTAATGCACCTTCTATCTGGCGAATGTAATGTAACCCTTGTATTAATTACAATAAAAAATATATGAAAAAAACCTAAGCCCCTAGAGTACCAATGTTGGAGGCAAGGGTTAGTTGGTAGAGCACTAGCCAGTGAGAGAAAGTAGCAGGTACTGAATTCCAATCCAAGTCTTAGACAAAAGTACAAAAAAGAGATAAGAATGCTGATGACAATATCTGAAAGACTGAAATGATCACAGTAATGGGAGACAACTATTCTAGTAGCTGTTGAGTGACTTCCAAGTGGCTTTTCCCTCCCATTTACTTTTCCCATTAACCATATAAGGGTATGTTACTGAGTATTGAGACAGGATTCAAATAAACCAGACTGATTCTGCAGCCTGCTCCCTTTCTCCTACTACTTGGAGACTATCTTTACATCTGCTAATGATATTTTATGCTATCCATTAGGCAGCTACAAACGTAGATTCATTTGGAGTTGCACACAGGTCAGCTTCCCTGCCTGCAGGATAGTAGATTCTGGCTTTGGTCTGGAGTCCATAGACACTGAAGTGGTGACCTTGAGGTTTTCAGGGGAAAAGCAAAAGGGAACACCAATATCAGGTGGTAAGGTTCCCACATGAGCCTGACCCCAGGTGGCTTTACCAAGTGCAGTTGTTTCTGATGTGTGAAGCTGCACTGTATTCTAAGCATAGATCATCATTTCCATATTGCCTTATTTTATTATATTTCTCAAGATAAGCCTTTATTTAGCATGCACAGCTTAATATTTAGCATTACTAACAGGCGCTCTACAGCCATGCATGTAAGCCTAGAGAGTAAATTGAAATGCATGTTCTGCTTCAGTTTACCAGAATGAAGTCACTTATTTCTGTGGGCCACGTGCACATGTTGCAGTGGAGGGATTTAATGTAATGGTCTCCTAATTCCTGGTTTGACTGTGGTTATGTTTGTATCCCACCAAAATTCTCAAGTGGATATTCCATGATTGGGATGGTAGTATTAGAAGGGAAGCCCGTGGGAGATGATTAGGTCATAAAAAACCAGTCCACCTTCATAAACAGTATGCATGCTTCTAGAAAAGATGGAAAGAATGTTTAACTCCCTTATTGACACCATCTTCCCGAGTAAGGCTGCAGAATCATATAACTACTCATGAGGCAGGTAGAGGCTCTGCTCACCAATCACTGGATCTGCTGCTAGGAGAAACAAATTTCCATTGTTTATAAATTACCCGTGGCACATTTAATTATTATAGTGAGGACAGACTAAGGTTTCCAAGTGGGAATGAAGATGACAGACTTTCAGAACCAGCAGTCCTCTGGCATCTTCAGAAATAGTAGAGCTCAATGGACTTTTGCTTTCAGACTTTTGGGGAGTTTATGTCCATCCCAAAGTGTCTCACATGCTTCCAACTTGTCCATCCAGCAGCTTCCATGTTTTGCTGGCATTTGGGGTGCATCTTTTCTCTCTTTTCTTTAAGCCTTTGGCCGGTGAAAGCAGTAAGCTTCCTTTGCATCCTGACCACAGTTTTCAGAAGCCCACATCTGCTATAATTACAGCCTACAAATCCATTCGGAAAGTATGTGAAGAACATCTTTTAAGTGATTGGTAGCAAAATCTATGCCCATTTGGTATTTTATAAGGCTATTCTAGCCTGTACCTCAATTCCTTGTATATCAAATGAACACCAAGTTAGAATTGGCACATAATACTTAATTCTAGCAACAAACTTATTAGTTATCTGAAGATTCTGATATTTATTCTTGAAAGTAGGCAGGTTGTACAGAAATGCTAAGAGTTAATCAGTATAAATGGTGTTTCAAATTCCCCAGCATGGTACAATCCAAAAGTCATAGGGATCTGGCACAAACTGGAATTAAAAAAAAAACAGAAATATTGAAAAAATGCTACCTCTTGCTTATTGCTAGAAATTTTCAGAATTAAAGCCATCCTTCTTACTTTATTTTAGCTTAAATTAAGTTGGAAGCCAGACATGCTAAGCTGCAGAATTCCTTAGAACATATTCCATGAGGGCATGGAGGCTTCCAAGCATAAAAGGAACATTATCTGCCACTAGAAACAAAAATAAATAAGGAAAGCTACCTCTTTAATTCTATTCCTAACAATCCCAGGGTACTGCACACATAGGAAATTACATTGTTCTAAAAGCAACAATGAATTCAAAGACATCCTATGATCCAGAAATCTACTTCTGAAACTATTACAGATTTTGCATTCTACAGGAAGCTTTATTTATCCCCTGCCCTCCCATTGACTTGTTTCTTGGTGACTTCTCTGGAGCTGGTCTAATGACCAGTGAAGCATTTAAATATTTTATGTAAATAAATAAAAGAAGATTGAGTCCTGAACAGTGTCAAAGAGCTTTACTGTTTGACAGAGCTAAATGTCTGTGACAGTTCGGTTAGCCACTGAAAAACCACTCTAATGATAGACTCAGTAGGAATGTCACCACTAGCCTTAGAAAAAAAGAAAGATGCAACTAGAAAACCTCAATGTCCAGCTCCATTGGGAGAAAAGCTAGAGTATGTAGGCAAAAGATCTGTGGAAGACGGGGGAGAAAAGCCTGAAGAAGAATGCCATTGGGATATTGATGGGTATTGCATTGAATTTGTAGATAGCCCTTGGCAAGATTGTCATTTTCACAATGTTGATTCTTCCAGTCTTAGGAAGCCTACAGAGTGGGAGAATATCTTCACCAACCAAACAACGGACAAAGGCCTCATATCTAAAATATATCAACAACTCAAAAAATTGAATCACTCCAAAACTAATCTCCAAAGTAACAACCATCCCATTAAAAAATGGGCCAAAGACTTGAGTCTTCTCTGAAGAAGAAACAAAAATGGCCTATAGACACATGAAGAAATGCTCAACATCTCTGGTCATAAAAGAAATGCAAATCAAAACAACTCTAAGATTCCACCTCACTCCAGTTAGAATGGCCAGGATCAGGAAAACGAATAACAACCGATGCTGGAGGGGATGTGGCCAGGAGGGATCACTACTACACTGTTGGTGGGAGTGCAAACTCATTCAACCACTATGGAAAGCAGTGTGGCAGTGCCTCAAAAGGCTAAACATAGAACTCCCCTATGACCCAGCAATTCCACTACTTGGCATTTACCCAACCATCCAGAATCTAGGGCATACTAAATCCACTAGCACAACAATGTTCATTGCAGCACTATTCACCATAGCAAAGATATGGAACCAACCTAGATGTCCCTCAGTTGATGAGTGGATCAACAAGTTGTGGTATTTGTACACAATGAAATTCTATGCTGCTGTCAGAAAAAATGACATTGCCTCATTTGTTAGGAAATGGAAAGACTTAGAAAAAATCATGTTAAGTGAAGTAAGCCAGACTCAAAGGAACTTAGGCTCAATGGTTCCCCTCATTTGTCATAATCAGTAGAAACCTTGGGCTCTACTAGCAGAGATCTGCAATAGAGCAAAATCTTGATACATAAGGCCATATAGTATGAAGCTAATTGAAAGGACCTCCAGGATATTGAAACAAAAGCCATATAACGAATGATTGTTGTCCTTAATGTACTATGTTATCTCTCATCTCCTTTGCTGTCCCTTGGGTATCTCGTATTGTTACAGTATCTCACTTTGTTATCTGATATATTGAATTTATTTGTATTTGATTATTTGAAATTTGATAGGGAAGGGGGGAAAACCAAGACGGAGGAGGGGGGGTGGGGGTGGGGAAGGGTAGTGGGTACCAAGACATGTGAAAGGGTATCAATGTATGTGAATTAATGCACCTTCTATCTGGCAAATATCATGTAACCCTTTTATTAATTACAATAAAAATATATTAAAAAAAGAAAAGTCTGAAGAAATTCTCAGAGATGGGAAAGATGTGAGGACAGACGTAAAGGAGCTCAGACACACAAGTCCCTATTTATTTCTTCACCCAGCACACATGGATCATGACTAGTGCCTTCTCTCATCTCTCTTACTTGGTTTCACAAATCTCAGCTCTGCAACCATCTTCCCATCCCCTGCCCGCCCCAACCAATCCTTTTCCTTGAGTTTCTTAATTTTGTTGAGTTTTGGGCTGCATTCTCCCCCTTTTTAATCTTCCTCCTTTTCTAAAAATATGATCTTTTGGTAGTTTATGTGTATTTGGGTGACTATCACCCCTTCCATCCTTCTCTCCCATCTCTACCAATCCCACCCATTCCCTCAAGTTTCCTGGTTCAATTTTCACATATGTATATTGAATATTATGTCCGTATTCACCTTCCTCTCATCGTTCATCTGCCTCCATCCCTTAACCATGCCCTTTCCTCATGAGAAAAAAAAGAAAACAAAAAACATCGTTTCTCTTAGCTATTTGGTCTCAAAGGCACAGGCTGACTAACGTAAGAAGCTTCACCAGATTTGGGGCCCCAGGAGAATACTAGGAATTAATAGCATTTTTGCACAAGTCTCTCTGTGGGACTAAGTTTAAGGGTGTAAAAGAAAATGAAATACAAACTACTAGGTCCCAGGCCACTTCCGTGGGACCTTTATGCCTCAGAATAAGGCATAAGGATAGGGATGGATGAAGATGGATATTGATAAAAGGCCATGGTGAGTGATACTCAAGCAGTATTCATGGTGTGAATGTCTTTTCTTTCCTATGGCTTCTAGAGCTCCATAAGACCTCTTGCTGAGTAAGATTTGATACTTGGGTCCTCACAACTCTGACAGTTCGGCCATGGGTGGTAACTACTTAAACCAAGTCACGGATAGGAGCCATTCAAAATCAGGTTGTATCTGCTTCTAATGAAGGGAGGGAATTTGCTAGTTGCTCTGACATCTCTTGAACAGCAACAGCACATTTTCATGAAGCTTTCCAGAGGCTGACTCTGAGCATCTCTCTATATCTGAGAGGTCTTCCAATTAGATTATTTAATTTCAATGCTACTGGCTAATTTTGGTTAGGTGCTTTAGTATGAGAAGGAATAAGAAAGAAACAAAAAGAGATAAAAGCAAGAGAAAGACAAAGAAATGTATAAGGCTACTCTGTACATCACCTTTGCTTTGCAATAAAAAATTTTAAAAAAAGAAATGTGTAAGGGTGAAGAACCAAGAGAGACAACTGGCTAATAAATTTATTTCTTGTTGAATTTAATAGGCTATTACTAAGACTTCAAACATATGAATTGGTTTTATATCTTCATTGCCCCATCCCCACTCCAAATAAGAGTCATTTAATGGTTGGTGGGATTTTTGTTCATTTTCTTAAAAGTCTCATTTCTCAACATTGATATTCAGTTGGATATGAACTCTACAACTTGGGGGAGGTAGGGAAGGGTAAATGGGAGGAAATGAGGGATAAGGTAACAGTGTTTAAAAACAAATGTACTCATTACCTTACTCATGTAACTGTAATCCCCTTGCTTATCACCTTTCATTAAAGATTAAAACATAATATTAAAAAATCCTGTTTTCTGAGAAGCTCTGAGAAGCTCTAGCTAGGCCATCTTGTGTGTGCAATACAATATATACATTTGTAATTACATACATACATAGGCACAGTTACATACAGATTGGTGTGGCAGTATGATTTCAAATCACCATAAAACTTTGATCCAAGGTTGGTAAGACTAGAGCTGGGAAGGCTCTGGAACCTGTCTGAGCTTCAGTTTTCTAAGAGGGCTGGCTTGGTCTAACTCTCATTTCTGGGTAGCTAAGCACACAGACGCTCTGTCTTTCATATGAGCAGTTAGGAGTCTTTGCCTAGGTACAGTTATTTTGTGCAGGCCCCAACGATGCCTTTTGTTGCCACAACACAACATTGAGAGAACACATCATTAATGGTAGACTTATAGTATTTATTTATCCTGAAGCTAAATTTAAGCTAGGTCTAAAAGTCTTACTTGACCAAAAGTGAGTTTTAGAAGGTGGTGGGAAAATATGTGTCTCCCTCACCCCACCCCACTGTTTGAACAGGTATGCTTTGATATGACCCAGCGATTGCCTACAAACTGAGACCTGCTTTGTTTAAAATTTGTACCATTCATAGTCTAACACACTGGAGACCTCACACAAAGTAAAGATGGAAGACATGCCCAGACAAAGGACTAAGAGATGAAGTGTGATGATGTGTGGGAAACAGCCTTACCAAGCACACAAGCGTAAGTATTTTGGGGGGGGGGGAGTTATTAACCTCCCTAGGGAGAAACTTTTTCTTAAATAATCAAAATACATCTTTAATGTTACAGTGCATCTAGGAATTTATACTTTTTCTTTTCTTGAGAGGTGGGGAAAAAAAAGAACAATCAAAAGCACCTGGAGGCAGATCTCCTTTGGTGGGTGACAGCTATGAATAGGTATACACAGGTTCCTTCAGGGTAGATTGCAGGAACCCAACACAGTTCAGGAAGATCCTGGGCTTGCAATTAATTATTCAGCAAATGCTCTTCTTGCTGCTAAGTAAGCACATAATGTTCTCTGGCACAAGAATTAGTTTGAATTCTCGTCCCTGAAGCGAGGTTGTCAGGCAGGGCCCCTGCACACATTTGTAACTGCAAAATAAACGGGTTCCTTACCAAGGTAGGTACTCCAGCCTTACCATAGGACTCTGCCGAAAGGGTTGGAGCTTTGAGGAAAGGGAGGATGGTTGGGTCTTTGAGGTGAATAGGAAAAGTAAATATTAAAAAAATGATTATCATCTTAAAGTGAAATGAGTGATATCAATAAGGCATGTGAATGGAATCTGTCACTTCCTCCAAGGTGAGTTATGGTTATGAACATAGCACAGTGCTGGGCTTGTGGGATGATCTTTTTGAGAAGGAATCAAGTTGCATAAGGGAGCTTAGTCTGCCCAGAGGTGACTAGATTGTATTTGAGCTTGGAGGTCACTTGCAAACAGAGCACTGTGGAACTCAGCTGTGCAGAGAGTGCAGTTTTTGTGGAGTCTGAGTTCAGGTTTCAACATTTCACATGGGTCTGTTGATCATATGATTTGTTTATAGGTTAGTTATACAATATTAACCACTTCTTTTCTCTCTCTCTTTCTTTCAGGGAATTAGGCATTAGTTTGGCACTTACCAGGCACTGGGTCAAGGTTTAATACAAAATTACACATAACCTTTTTCAGTGTAGGTTTTTTTTACAATAATTCATTGCATCTACATTAAAATAAGATAAATGAGGATTTTTCCTGCAATCTTTTTCTGCCTAATGTTTATCAATAAACACTTGTCTTGTTTGTATTCTCTCTTTCCCTCTAGGACACAAGCTTCCTCAGGAAAAGAATCTTGGTTGTTTTGTATATGTTGTATCTACAGAACATTGAACATAAACTGATTCTCAACATATATGTCAGTGAAATAGGTATGAAAGTGAATTTTTAAAGACACATAGGGATGCACCTGTTAGATGTAGGTAAGTGTGGCACTAAAATAAGAGTTGAAAATGTTAAGAAAATGAACCATCAATACTGCTATATTGTCATATCTTGATGCTACTGTGCCTTTTTTCCCCAATCTGTTTTTCACACCTCCAATGGGTTCAGTGAGTTACTCTGAGTATCTTTTGTCATAAGATCTTTCTAAGACTGGAGATACCAAAATAATCCCACTTGAGCCATTTTCCAGCATTGGAAATAATAAACTTAAAACTGGGTGAGTTTCATAGGTGGAAGAAGCTAAAACCCAAGAGTTAAAGGAGTTAGAGCTTGTCTTGGGTTTATCCTCCTCTGAGTTTAGTCATCAGTGCTTCTCAACCTGCTGAATTAGAGCAGAGCTCAGAAGCTCTGTAAAATGTATCCACATTTTACCATTTTATTGGTGGGAAAGTAGGCTGTGTGACAGCATTTTTTCCTTGTTTGTTTTTTTTTTGTTTTACTGACTACATAGTGATTCTGAGGAATAGCTCTAAGAATCGTGGTTATTTTCTGGTTATAATCTGTCCATTCTTATCAGTATATTAACTAGATCCATATCTGGACCCATTGAAATAATCTGTTCAAAGCCAGATGCCAGTGGCTCACACCACAGCTGAGATCTGAGGATTGTTGTTCGAAGCTAGGCCAGACAGGAGTCTATGAGACTCATCTCCAACTAACCGCCAAAAAGCTGAAAGTTTACCTGTGGCTCAAGTGGTAGAACAATGGCCTTGAACAAAATATTCTGGGACAGCTATCACATCCTGAGTTCAAGCCCCAGGACTTCTACAAACACACAGAAAGAAATAATGTATTTGGCTTACTTAATTACAGGATTGGGAGGAAGGAGACATCCTCTAGTTTATGTCTATGGCCTATCACATTACCTTCCAATGAATGCTGGTCATCCAAATGTCAGTTTTGAGCTGAAGAGCTCAGGGACAGCACCCAGGCCCAGAGTTCGAGTCCCACAACTGAAGAAAGAAAGAAAGAAAGAGAGAAAGAGAGAAAGAGAGAAAGAAAGAAAGAAAGAAAGAAAGAAAGAAAGAAAGAAAGAAAGAAATGTCAGTGTATTGCCACTTGGGGGCTATGTTGGGTTGCTACCCCAATGACTACCAGACATCACCTTTTATTAAACAGTCCCGGTGGGAATAGAAGAGAAGAAGGGTGAGTAAAAGCAACAGGAGGCTCAGAGTTGGAAATGGGTAGTTGTGGAAGGCTGGCATGAAGGTGAAGCAAAACTTGGGGAAAACGATGGGATATATTCCATTTTAAGATGACCAGTCCAGATTTATGATTGCCCTAATTAATTAATTTTAACTTTACTATGGGTGTTCAGTGGAGAACACTAAATTGTGTTCTCAAGAAGTGTGAACTTTGTTATTTTTTTCCAGGGCAAATTATCTATCTATTTATATACATATATATATACATATATACATGTATACACACATATATGGTCTGATATTCTCTTGCATGAAGTGAGCTGTCCAGCACACATAAGGAAGGGCGAACAATGGGTATTCTGCAGTGTACTGTGTGCTTATAATATAATGCTCAGTAAATAAAATATATTAAACGTACTTTTGGCTCACAGTATTTTCAGTTTACCATGGGTTTGTTGGGGAAACAACTCCATGACAGCCTAGAAACCTCTGCATAGCAAAAGTCTCTTATACACTTTTCTTGAAGATGGATCAACTTTTAAAGCAACCTGAGCATAACAACCATGGTATAGCTAGAAGACAGCCTCCTAGCCCAGTCAGCAAGGATCTGAAATCCATGCTCATAGGAATTGTTAGACAGGCTGGAGAGCAGGATAGCTTTTAGCCAGAAGCAGGAGACAATACCCATCATCAAAGCTCTCAGAGCAAAACCTACATTGAACAAAAAAAATGCTATAGCTATGATGAGTGTCCCTAGAAATTCTATAATTGTACTTAGCCTCTTACTAATATAATTGCCTTTATATCTAACTCTGCTAACTTAACCCACTGTGTACTTGCTTTTGATCCACTGATCTAATAATTACTTGGCTCTCACCTCTCCCTCTCATTGCATCTTGCTTTCAGTGTTAGCTTCTGCAGTTGTTTGAATTTTGTGTGTTCTCTCCAAATCCCATATGTTAATATTCACGGATTTGTCTCTAATGTTTTGCTACAGAGACTTTGTGAGAGTGTAGCTTAATGGGAGGTCCTTAAGGTCATTGAAAGTATGTTCTCAGAAGGGCATTCTTCTTGTTCTGCTTTGTGGGTCAGGAGGTGAATGGTCTGTCCTGCTCTGCCAGAAGATTTCACCATGAGGTGTTGAAACAAAGGCCCAAAGGACTTCAGAGCTATGAGAAAAACAGCACTTTTCTCTCTAAAGTAATAGATGCAGATGTTTTATGATCATATGACGCTGACTAAGACAATTCTCTTCCTTGTCACATTTTCATATTTTCTAAGAGGTTTATGGAATATTTCCTAATTTATTTCATATTTAGAACCAGGATTTCCTTTTTTTTTTGGAGGGAGCAGTACTGGGGCTTGAACTCACAGCCTTTCTGTCCTGTTTGGTTCAAGGCTGGCATTCTGTCACTTAAGCCACACCTCTAGTTCTAGCCCAGGAATCTGTCCTCCAGGCCTTGCTTTAAACCAAATCTTAGTCCCTGGAATAGCTAGAATTGCAGGTATGAGCTTCTAGTGCCCAGCCAGCCATTGGGGCCTAGCCATGCATCACTTTTCATAGGCCCAATGTTTCTAGGAAAGCCCCTCCAAAAAATACTGAGACAGACGATTGGGAAAATGTCAGCAATTCAAGATCACGTGACTGGAAGACCTCCTGTACAATGGATTCACATGTGACAGTGATAGAGATTCTGAGTAAATTCAAGAGTCTACAGTTTGTTTCGAGTAAATAATGTCTAGAAGTTTCTTGCCCACTCTCGGTTTTCTGAGATATCAGTGAGTACAGTAAGACAGACATGTACTTACCAGATGCTCTTGGCCCCATCAGATTATTCACATACCTTCCCAAGGCTCTCTCATTTTACTCCAAGGGACCGGGCACATCTCAGAATGGTCTGGGTCAACATGTCACATTGTCAGCCTCAGGTTGCAAGAACATCAGTTATCAGAAAGACATTTTCTGCCACTCAACATGCCCTTCCCTGGTTGCTGAGCGTTCACTATTGACAGGTGCTCCCTGGAGAGGTTTTTCAGGAAAGAATTTGATGACACCACTGAAATGCTGGTCCAAGGATGCCTGAGGTGAAAATGCAGTTTGCTACTGTGGGCTGCAAAGTCCACAAAACAATGGCAGGGTCCAGAAAGCCAAAATCTACCCCATTGCTTGTTACCTGGAGCTTTGAACACAGCCTTCAACTGACCTGATTTACCTTCCAGTAACGGACCCCCATCTCTTCCTTTTATGGCCAGAATCTTAGAAAATGGATCTGGATGTGCTCCTTTTCTTTCTTTGGAACAGTATATCATGTCCTGACTGAATTTGACAGTGTATCGTGTCCTGACTGAATCTGATGCCGTCTGTCCTTGTTCTTTGTAAATTCTAGCTTATAAAAATAGGAACCATTCTTTCTGCTGCTTGGAGTCCAGGCCAGTGCTTTGCAAACAGTAGGGGTTTAAGGAATAAACATTTCACATTTCAACATATTTCAACAGATGTTTTGGTCCATCTATTATATCATCAGAAACAAACAACATCATTCTTGACTTACCAATTATCCATTTTCCTTTTGCTGACTTTCCTTGAAGTTCCAGCCCTTGCTTGTCATCTTGCTTTCTTGAAACCATCTCCCTGAGAAGTGGAGTCAAGTGACCAGTACAGTTTGAAGCCAAATGGCATCAACCATCATTGACCTCTAGCAAAAAAAAAAGCATGAGACTTTGGTTAAAAATGATTTAAAAAAACCCCCAACAATCTAATCCCATTTTTTCCCCGATAAATTCTCTACCTGACAAAATCGGGACAAGGATCAAACACTCTGGTAACACACTTTGTAATCAATGTATATATTTGCATATATACATTTTAAATTTAATTGACTATTTCTTGCTGTCCCTGCTTTACTGTGCTGTGGGGAAGGTACAGTCAATGATACATATAGATGAATGTTCCTAGTACAATAGAGACCTGGCTGGTAAGAGACTGGTGATGGATCCATGGAGAGGAAGATTTCATATAGAGGGCTCAGCAAGTGCTTCAGTACTATGGAGGGAGTTTACAAGGAAGAGAAGGAACTGAAGGATAGACCTATGTGGCTTGAGTTCAGGAAGCAAGGATAAGAGTGACAGATGCTCGATAACTAGGAGACAGAGCATAGGAGCTGGATTTTATTCTAAGTGCATGGGGGATGGGGAGGGAGGGGAGGCAGTGCACAGTGCCCTCTAAAGGTTCAAGCAACAGACTGGAATGGTCCCATCAAATTCCTAAAATGATCATGATGGATACTATATAGGACAGGGATAAATTGAGAGGTGCTGCAGGTCCCCTGAGACTGACTGGCAGGGGTTCTCATAGGGGAGCCATTTAGGTGGATAAAATAAGCCATGGGACAACTAAGAAGATGTTGAAAGCTAGTAATAGCATATAGATTCTTTCATGGGCACTTCATGCTTTTCATAACCTGCTGCCATTTTCTATTCTAGCTTTAATTATTACTTTACTCCTAAATACCCTAATACTCATGTTTGGATACGAGTGATATCCGTCCCTATGTCTTGCTCCTGTCACCTCATTGAAATGTCCTCCATATGTAAGTAATCTGAAAACCTTTTTTTTTTGTCAATATGTACCTATAAAACATGCAAATTAATTTTATTGTATTTTTATTTATTTGTTGCAAATTAATTTTACTAACTATATACATGTGTTGCAGATGCTGGTGACCCAGCTCTTCAGGAGCCTGAGAGCTTGAGGATCACAGTTTGAAGCCAGACTGAGCCAGAAGGTCTGTGAGACAGATTCTTATGCCCAATTAACCTGCAAAAAGCTGGAGATGTAAGTGCATATGTATCAAGCATCATTCATGGCTTAACAAAAAAAAAAAAACAGCGTCAAATCTGTACTAAGAACTTCTTTGCTCTATTTGTTTTCTTTTCTTCTTGTCTTGTTTGCTTGTATGTTTTGGGAGAGTATGAGGAGATACAGAAATGGAGGGACAAAAGGTAAACCGATGCAGCTCTGGTACATACTGGGTACTATGTTGAAGAGCTGTACAACTGTAGGTGGGGTGCGAGGGGAAAGCTGAGTGAGAACAAGGGAAGGGGTGACATTGTCTAAAAGGAAATGTACTCTTTGCCTGATGTTTGCAGTTGTAACCCATCTGCTCTTAGCATTTCCAAATTAAATGACAACAAAGAATTTGAGTACATAGCTGTCAAGAAGTGACAGGATCAACAAAGGCAATGGCATGCACAGCAACATGCCCAAATTTTTTTGTGACTACTGTGACACATCCCTCACCCATGACTCTCCATCTGTGAGAAAGAACACTGCAGTGGTAGGAAACATAAAGAGAATGTGAAAGACAACTATCAGAAATGGTTGGAAGAGCAGGCTCAGAGCCTGATTGACAAGACAACAGCTGCATTTCAGCAAGGGAAGATACCTCCCATTCCACTCTCGGCTCCTCCTCTTGCTGGGGCAATGAGCCCACCACCATCTCCCAGTCTCCCGGGTCCTCCACACCCTGGTATGATGCCAGCACCCCCACATAGGAGGCCCTCCCATGATGCCAAGGAAGAGTCCACCTCCTTCTGGGATGATGTCTATAGTAGCTGCTCCTGGAATGAGGCCGCCCATAGGAGGCTACAGGCCAATGATGCCTGGACCTCCAATGATGAGACCTCCTGCTTGTCCCATCATGGCCCCCCACTGGGTCAGGAATGACTCAACCAGACAGATAAGAAAAGAGGGGTAGAGGAGGCCCTTTATCAGTTTTATATTATTTGTTCAAGTTCATCAAGAGGTAATTGTGCCGAGATTCCCAGTATTTTCCAACTGCCTGACAAGGAAGACTTGCTTCCTTGATCAAGATAATAGATTTGGAGGAGAGAAGTGGGACAAAAAGTACAGATTTCATTTGAATTGTGAAATGTGAAAATAAAACTGTCAGCTCTTTTAGTTAAAAAAAATAAAAAGAAGTGATAGAATCAGCAAACTCTATTCTTTGATAGAGCTGACAGTCAATGCAAGGTATTCTCTAAAACAAACCATTGACAGACCAAGAAACTAAAAATGAGGTGCAGGAATGCAGACTGGGGTCATTATGACACATCCTGGCCACAGGAAACTGTCATTGTAGGTATTTGCCCTGTGATGGGAAGATGCAAAAGAGTTAAGCTAATCAGAGGCGAGTTATAGATACTTGTCTTTCCAGCATATGACTTTCCTATTGTCATCTATTTGGCATCTATTCCTATCTCCATGGTTCTTAAAAGTAAAATCTGCTGTTATTAGGACCAATTCTTATTTTTAAAAGCTTGCCAGAAACTTAGAAGGCAATACACTTATAAGTTATAAGGCTAATGTTAGCTGACACAACAAATCCCCAAACTCAGCAGCTTGACATACTAGAAACCCATGTGTTACTCGTATAACAATTCAATATGGGTGTTCTTTGTTAGCTGGTGATATTTTGATATACAGACTTCTTCCATCTACTGGCCTATTTTCTTTCTAGGACTTCAGAGTTATTCCTATTCAACCAAAGAATAAAGAAAGAAAGGGATGGATCACACACATAGAACAATTCTGTGGATCTGCAAGAAATGTGTTGATATGGATATTCCAGAACCTGAGACTATGTCTCATTGCAAAGGTAGCTAGGAAATGTAGTCTCATTTTACAATAAGAGCTGGATTTTGTAAAAACAAACAACAAAAAAAACTGGCCAGTTTTTTAGAATTCCTTTCCTTCAGCTCTGGAAAATATTCAAATTTGTTGAGCAAGTAGAAAGCCAGGAAAAAGTACAGATGATAAAACAGGCTTTGGCAGAATGAATTCATCTGCAGTGGTTATTTCTTTTCACTTATTTTACGTTTCTTCAGTTAATTTCATACTTCTCACTCGTCCCCACAACCCACCCTATGTTCGCAAATCTAAAGACTAAATCAAGACTCAGTGCTGAATTACAAATGTAATACTTCAATGGAAAACTTCTTGGCATAAGTAGAAATTCACAGCATATACTTTCCAGCTCATTAAACTCAGTGCCTCAAAATAACCTAAAGCAGCACCTCTTCTGCAGATAAAGAAATAGTTGGCTACAGTAGCTGCTAGGATGACTGACAATGAAATAAGTAGATTTATTCTATCATAAGCTCTTTGCTTTATGATGATGCTTCAGTAGTTTTTGCTGTTCTACTGCTTTTTATAATTTTTTAAAAATCAGGCCTCATTATTTCCATCACTATTTTATTGATTATTCAAATAATTCTTTGTTGTTTCTTTAAATTAGGGAATGATGTGGGATAAGTGACTTACTTGCTAGAGATATCTCAATGCTTTGACTTATTGCCTTCCTTTTAGTTGTTGTTCTTTTGTTTTGTGCTCATGGACATCGTGGTTAAGATAACTCCTTATTCTTTTTTGGTGGGGGAGGGGATTGGTTGTGGGGCTTGAATTAGGGGCCTGGGTGCTACCCCTAAGCTTATTTGTTTAAGGCTAGCACTCTACCACTTTGAGCCACAGTGCTACTTCTGGTTTTCTAATAGTTAATTGGATATAAGAGTTTCATGGAAGCCTGACCACCGTGGGGGTTCACACCTGTAATCCTAGCTACTCTGGAGGCTGAGATCTGAGGATCCCGGTTCAAAGCCTGTCCTGGTGAGACTCTTATCTCAGTTATGTGGTGCTGTGTGGTACAGAGATAGCCTTGAGCAGAGGAGCTCAGAGACAACACCCAGGCCCAGAGTTCAAGCCCATGACAAAAAAAAAAGAAAGAAAGAAAGAAAGAAAGAGGAAGGAAGGAAGGAAAGAAGGAAGGAGAGAGGGAGGGAGGAAGGAAGGAAGGAAGGAAGGAAGGAAGGAAGGAAGGAAGGAAGAAAGAAAGAAAGAAAGAGAAAGAAAGAAAGAAAGAAAGAAAGAAAGAAAGAAAGAAAGAAAGAAAGAAAAGAGTATCATGGGCTTTCTTATCCAGCCTGGCTTTTAACTATGATCCTCAGATCCTAGCCAGGATTATAGGTGTGAGCCACCAGATCCTGGCAGATTCTACTTACTCTTCTTGGAAGCTTTAAAAATATTTTCCGAGGTTTGAACTAGGAAGGCTTTGACCAAAGTAAACCAAATCAGGGTAGCTTGGGGAAAAAACCAAGCACTGGCAGAGAAATAAATAGAAGCATGAAGTCCAGAGAAAGGGAGAAATGACCAAACACAGAAGGTACAAGGCAATAATAAATTGCTCACACAAGTTGAACTCAGTCCTTGAGAGGACAATAAATGTATGCTAATAAAATTTCAATGAGAAATTAATTCTTTTTTGTTTTATCACTTTCCTTCTCTCCTAAAGCCTTTCTGCAGCCTAGCATGTGCACCATAAAATGCTACTTTCTCCCTATCTCCATAGAAGAAAGGAAGGACTATGATAAAATTTTCTTCTAGCACTGTCTATCAAGTTTAAGAGAGGACTACTTGTTATAACTCATGTAAACCTAATGTCATAAAGATATTTATAGCTATGTTATCTAACGTGATCAAAGATTCATTGTATCAACCTCTGCTTTGCCTCCTATGTGTGGCCGGCCTAGGTATATACAAATGAAGTAATATGAAGATCTTAGCATCAAGGGCTTTGCAGTGCAATGGGCATAGACAAGCATGTAAATGAATTACACATAACTCTTTCAGCTCAAGATGTCTGACTAAGAAAATTCAATTTCTTTATCTCCTTCCATAATCTGGCTGAAATGAGAGAAGAAATATGAAAGTAAGAATCAAATTGTAGTGCAGTTAGGACTCATGGCTATGAAAGCCACTGCATGCCATTGGACAGGAAAAACAACATCCTTCACTGATTTACTTGCACTTGCTCATCTACAAGCATCATTGACAGCAGACCTGCTGGGGGAGAGCTAGAAGATACAGAAGAGATGAAAGACAGAGGAATAGGTGCGACCCATAGAAGAGGAAGTGTGAATGAGCCCAGTATTACATTTCCAAGCTGAGTAGAGGAAGGAAGTCACACCAGAGACTTGTGAAGCAGAGACAAGGAGGGGGATCAGCAGCCACGGTGAGCATCTAAAGGCCTCTCAGTCCCACCCCTTCAGTCACTGCTGACAAATACCGAGTCGGCATTTGCTGCCATTGAGCTATACTGGAGCAGTTCTTAAAATAAATGGAGCAAGGGGTTCATGGAAAAATCCAGCATGGAGATTGATTCTAGGAAAACAAGTCAATGGATAAGAGTTCCTAGGCCTCCTTTTAGTTCCCATTGTTTGCTTCACTACAAGGAGGGCTTCTATGTTGAGCAACATCCCCCTCTCATCCCTCCCTCACACACACCCACTTTTGTGGATCTATGAAGGGTATGTGTAAAACTTCCAAAATCTTTCCAATGACAATAAGCGAACATAATGAAATAATAAATAAATATATTAATAAGATGAGCAAATGGAGAAATGAACAAGGAAAAGAAATAGAATTCTGGGCTATAATAAAATTCTTTGCTATGGAAAAAGGATTGGCTGACAAGAAAGAAAATCAGGACAGTTGAAAAAGACACAAATTTTGGAGCCTGAAAAAGAAAAGGTAACTTAACAAAAGCAAAAATCACACTAACTCTTGCTCCTTTGTTGTACAAAAAGCTGCAATCGTAAGACAATAAATACAGAGCACTAAGGGAAGCCAGGAATGAACCGGAGCTCTCGAGCCACTGACCTAGAATTCAAGTACTAAGGCAAAAAAACAAGACCTCAAAACTGATCACTCATTTCATTTCTGAATCATTTACTTTATGAAGGATATCAATGAAACTGAAATTGGAGATATAACCCATATAGTAAAGAGTAAAGTAACTGCTAGAAATGAAAGCATGAGGAGAAAATAATTGCAAAACTAAAAACAAAAACAAATGCAGATGGCACAAGTCAAGGCAAATATTTCTTGTCACAATATTTGAGAGTGGGTTGAATTCCTCTATTAAAACATGAATGCTATCAGTTATAGCTTAAAACATGTAAGTGACAAAGAATTTGGAAATGAGATAAAAAGCAGACGCAAATGGAAAATCAGAATGGGTGACATTACTAGCAAATGAGCTAGAATTCCAGTTTAAGAAAGTATTCAGAAAGGAAAAGTACTCTACTTTTAATGATAAAAGATCCAGATTCATGAAGCAGATGTAACCATAATGAATCTTTATATTTAAAGACTTACTTAAGAAAAGGTAATGAAATCTGCAAAGCAAAACCTGGTAGAAGCCACAAGAAAAAATAAGTAAAACATGTAGAACCCTGAAAGGTCTTTCTCAGAAATATATTAGACAAAAATAAAAATAAAAAGTAGTTAAGCAAGGACTTCTAAGATCTATGTGCAATTCTGAGGCTGAAAGATGATAATACGTCTTACCCATGAAAGCTGTGTGGAATCAGTCTCATGCTACGTGGCAGAATCACAATAGTTTCTAAGAATGGAAGTTAGTATATGTATTTTTCACACACAAAAGGATAAGTTTATTAAAATAGTTGCTTAAAGCTATCTAAGCATTTTGGAGTATGGATACTTTCTCTGTGCTTTCTAGTTTTCAAGATGAGAACTATTTTTACCATCTCCTCCTCACTATGTTGGACTCAAAGTTCTGGAAACATGAACCAAAGTAAGCCCTTCTAAGCTTAAATAGTTTTCCTTATGTATTTGGTCACTGTGACACAAAAACCACTAATACGCAAAACTGGTAATGGGAAAGGGGGTACTGTGTAGAGTTATTTTAAGGAAGGAATTTTGAGGCCTGGAAATGTAACCTGGAGAATGCCTAGAATGCTGAAATCTGAGATTAACGATGATTCTGGTGAAAGCTCAGGAGGCCAGAATGCCAATGAGAATGTCAACAGGAAAAACAGTCCATGTGAGATTTCAGTTGAGGACTCTGTCAGGAATTGGACAAGAGTACATTGGTTTTACATTGTGGTAAAAAAAATCTGGGAAAGTTGGTCTGTGCCCTAAGATTTTGTGGAGGCTGAATTTCAAGGTAGCCCAGTGTTCAGGCTGTGGCCTGGTTACTGCTTTTAGCCAAGTCCACAGTGAGAAATGTCCGTAAAAGGCAGAGCAGGAAGGCTTGAAAAACATGCTTAGAACAAAAGCACATGTAGAAGTTGGGGCCAAGGAAAATGCGTCTATGGAAGGGATTAGTCTATTAGAAAGCAACCAGTTTGTCACTCTGGACCAATGCAAATAATACCTTGAGGGAATCTCCTAAGATCAGCCACATCTCATTAATGGGAATCCTAAGCATGTAAAAGTATCAATGTATTTGAAATAACTTACTTTGAGGAGAACTGCAGGGAGTCTTGTTCATATGAGGACACAGAGAAGTGTGTTTCTGTGTCTATCCAGTAAGGCATTAGAGGTAACAGTAGCTATGGCCCCAGTTACACAGTGTTACACGATGTTGGTGTCCTTTATATGATGCTATTTTTGCAGGCACGCTGAGAGAAAGAGTTGAGGGCATGCTTTCACCCAGATTCCAAAGAAGGCCATAGTGGTAAGTCAATGTGTTGTAGGTTCAGAATCCCTACAGGCAGCCCCCTAGAAGGGGCTGCAAAATGAAGCCATGAGAATACAATCATAGCTTCATAGAGACTCTGGGAAGTTGAAGATGCCAGAAACAATGATGAGGATCCTTGAACCATGATCTCTCCAGAGGAGAGACCACGTGTTCTACAGCTGACAATGTCATAGGGGCAGCACTGTACAAGCCTTTGGGAGCTCATAGAATTCCATGTTTTGTCCCAGATGCTGGATATAGTGCTTTAGAATTTTATTTTCTTTGTTGAGTTTTGGTCTTGTGTTGGTCCAATCTTTCCTTGCTATTTCTATTTCCCCCTTTGCGAATGCAGATGCTTATTTTCTGGCATAATATCTTGGAAGTGTCTAACTTCCTCATTTCAGAGGGGCTTATAACTGAGTGTACCTTTAGTCTCAGAGGAAACTTCGAACATGAACTTTTGGATAATTCTGGAATTGTTAAGACTGGGGATTCTTCGATGTATGGACTGCATCTAGCATTATAGACATTATGGACATGAGAGTTTTGAGAGTCAGGGGTCAAGTGTTATGGTCAAGTAAATGTGTTCATGTGTTAAGGTAACAAGGAGTGGACATTTGATTGTTAACTTTAACTGTGGACTTGAGTAGATTGAGAAGTGGCTTAAAGGTTAGTAAATCATACTAACCTGAATGTGTCCATGAGGGCATTTCCTGAAATGGACAGGGACAAAACTAGCCTTGAATGCAGGTTAGCCACTCCCCAGAGTCTGGAGGCCCTAATGGAATAAGCGGGAAAAGGAGAAGGTCTTTAATACAGCCATTCTTTCCGTCTACTTCTTGGCCACCATGATGTGAGCTGTTCTGCTACATTCCTATGACTATAATGGACTGGGGCACTGTGAAATTGGTTTTAATCCATACACTATAATAGATATTCCTAAATAATCATAGCAATGACCTTGTAAGGAGAACCAAAGTCAAGTATCAGGCGTGTGGCCTAGTGGTAGAGTGCTTGCCTAGCACACATGAAGCCCTGGGTTTGATTCTTTGGTGCCACATACATAGAAAAAGCTGGAAGTGGTGCTATGGCTTCAAGTAGTAGAGCTCTAGCCTTGAGAAATCTTAAGGGCAGTGCCAGGCTCTGAGTTCAAGCCCCAGGACTGCCCCCCCAAAAAAAAACTGAGGAAAAAGACGAAAATGAAATTCCAGTCAATAAAATATTAATAAAATAAATGAGTAATTTATAATTTGACCCTCATTCAACACACAGAAATTCTAATACTACTCTCTTATTTTTCCTGTTCCAGCCTCTTAAAGAGGAAACACAATTCTTTGAACAACATTTTCCTATGAGAGCAATTTTAGAAAAATCTTTGTTATACCATGCCTTCTTGTAGTCTGTTCTAAATATTGTCCTGCAGCAAATGATCTGACCTATCAGCTTCCTGTACATGTGTGCTGTGAAGGCTGTGATATTGATGCTGATTTTCAGGTTTATAAGGGGGTTTGATGAAATGACTACACCGCGGTCTGAGAAGGAAAGCGCTTTAACATTTCAGAAAATGAAAGTTAAGTGGATGGTTCAGGCAGAAGTGTTTCACACAACGAAAGTAATGAACACAAAATGAGTTACTGGAAAAAAGGAATTGGATAAAAAGATTCTAAACGTTTGAGTCACTTAGATTTATTTTTCTAGGAGAGTGGAAGATTAGTGGGAAGAGAAAACAGTAAAATTGAGGCCAATTGACAAGATGAGGCCAGCCATATAATACCTCTGTGGGTGTATTTCAGGTGCAGGTCAACCCCAGGGCAGTTTGAGTCCCTCAGTGAACTGTGATTGTTCACAGTCAGAAGTGAGGAAGGAAATTAATAGGCTTAGGGAAACAAATGCATTTTTAATATAGTCAGAAATGGCGATGGCAAATGGAAATTACAAAGAAAATTTAGGGATGACAAAGGAACAAGAGACCATTTTTTTCCTTAAGGAAGGCTCTTATTTGTGCATGCATGCACATGTACTGGATCTGGGGCTTGAACTCAGAGCCTAGTTGCTATCCCTAAGCTTTTTGGCTCAAGGCTAATCCTACACTTTTCTTGTGGGTTTGTTTGTTGGTAGATAATTGGAGATAAGGGAGATAAGTGTCTCAGAAACTTCCCTGCCCAGGCTGGCTCTGAACTGCAGTCCTCAGATCTCAGCCTCCTAAGGAGGATAATTAGCTAGCTGTTCTAGTTACTTTTGAAGTAGAGCCATGCTTTTTCCCTGAAGCAGCCTGGATTACATTTTTCTGTTTATGTCTCTTGTATAGTAGGTTTGTACCACCACGTCCAGCAATTGGCTGAATCTTTTTTCCTGTATATGTGAACTTTGAACCTGCATTGGCCTTGAACTAAGATCTTCCTGAGTAGCTAGGATTCTCCACTTTCTGAGTAGCTAGAATTACTAGCTACTGGTGTGAGCCACTGCATAAAGGTATTTTTTTAAAAAATAAACATTAACTTTCCCCCTTTTTTCAACTCAGAGAAGTTTGTTAATAGATGACATCCAAATAAGGTATACTGTTGGAACTCTTCATCTACAGAAATTTATACCAGTGTAAAATTCACACCTGGGAATTAAAGAATCTGTACCATCACTTTAAGGAGATACAAAGAAAATGTAGCTGCATTCAAGGATGCAAGTGTTCCTTGTCTCAAGGCAATCCTGCTCAGTTATATGCAACTCTGTCCTTCTAGCTGCTCAGATCAAAAACATAGGAGTTAGATCAGTATTTCTTTGTTTTCCAATATGCCAAAAAGCTGTTGGATCTTCCTTGTAAAATAATTCTAAACCTGGGCCAGGAGTTTGGCCTAGTGGTAGAGTGCTTGCATGAAGACCCAGATTCGATTCCACCATACTACATACATAGAAAAAAAAGCAGGAAGTAGTGCTGTGGCTCAAGTGGTAGAGCTCTATTCTTGAGGAAGCCCAAGGACAGTGCTCAGGCTCTGAGCTCAAGCCCAGGACTGGCAAAAAATAATAATAATTCTAAATATGACCTCTGGGTACTACCTCAGCTTTCATCACACCAACCTTAGCCACAGTCATCTCTTGACTGATCTTTTGCAGAAGCCTCTTAATTGGCTCCTATCTGTCCTTACAATCTGGTGGTACCAACATAGCAACCAGAGTGAAGGCTTTGCTCTTAAGAGAAAGAACTGAGACATCTTACCTTGGCTCGTAGGATCCCTCATGATTAGCTCCTGTTTCACTGTGGACTCTAGACTCTGAACTCCAGGGTCCCTGGAATGCACCCAGTCAACCTTTCCATTAAACAGCTCTGCTTGGACTAGTCCTGTACACAAACAGATTTTTGCTCATGTGTCATGTTTTACCCTTCCTCTTTAAAACAGCAATTCTGTCTAGCACTCTCCAAGGTTGTTCATGCCTTATTTTCCCCATGATTTTCATTGCCTTGAGTATGCAATGAAGTTTGTATTGTGTTGTTTACTTTTTTTAATCTACCCCAACTAAAATATAAGGTTTTATTTTATTTTATTTTTGTTTCCTTAGTTCAGTTTGGCTTTCTCTAGAGTCATCTACTGACTTCCTGGCACATAGAAACTGTGCGAAAAACATTCCTCTTGGAAAAATACTGTTTATGAAATGCATGTGTTCTAAACAGAAGTTTTGCAGAGCCTATAGCTTTGTTTCTTTGGTCTTATTTGGCAGAAAAATGTGGGTATAGTGTATAATTGGCTGGTAAAATTTGTCATGGTGCTTGAGGGTTTTAAACAATAGCTTACTTTCCCATTAATTAAGACCAAAGGAAAAATCACTTAATATCAAAGAGTTTTGTTTGATCACTGTATTTTAAGAATACTATGCATTTCACAAATTTGTATCACCTCTCTGAAACTAAAGAGTTAATGGAAAAGAACTGAGCTAGAATATCTAGATCTATAGCTATCTGTATATTGCACATGCAATGCATGTATGTATATTCTGAGTTGCAGTTTCATTTTTCACGTAAGTATTATAGTTTCAAACAGTTGTCAGATTGGAATGAAAATGGCAAGAGATGTAAATTCTAGGTTTCAAATCAAGAAAAGTCTCTTGGTTCTACTCTGAGGATTTACTGGACGAATCTTTGGTTAATCTGAAAGTTGTAATCCTAAACATTTTAGGTTCCAGCCCAAGGAACCCCAGGGATGGCAGAGGCAGAGATAGGTCTCTTGCCAGGGTTAGCTGGAACAATACAGAGTATCAGATTGAGACATTCAATGAGAATTCAGGTAGACTTTTGTTCCAGGGAAATTCAGTAAAAATTTGCCTTTAGGTGGCTTCTAGAGTTAATAAAGCTGCTTAATTTTTTCTTTTCTTTTTATTTGGCAACACTGGGTCTTGAACTCCGGGCTTCCTGCTTGTTAGACAAGTGCTATATTTCTGAGCTATATTTCTAGCCCTGCTCTTCTCGGTTTTGCTTTTCATTTGCAAATTTTATGTGTTTATTGTATTATGAACAGAGTCACCCTTTCCACTATTCTCCCCTTCCTTCTGATACCTGTCCCATCTCTACCTGTTACCTCTGGTTGCCTTGTCATTGGTTGTTTTTGAGATAGTCTCATTTCCTACGCAAGTATGTGCTCAAATTGCTACAATCTACTATTTTATGTTTCCCATAACTGCTGAAATAAAAGTTGTGTGCCACCATGTCTTGTTTCCTTCCATTCAGATGGTGTCTAGCAGATTTTTTTTTTTAACTAGGCTAGCCTGGAACCTTAATCCTCCCATTGCCAGCCTCCCAATTAACTAGGATTATACATATGAGCAACAGTGCCCCAGTTTTTAGTTTCTAATTTATAAGGGGATGGGAGAATGCTGTTATAATCTTTGATGTCTATCCTATAAAACTAGGAAAACTGTGGGGCAGGTTGGGTTGGAAGGATGAGGGTAGAATGATGAAAGGAGTACCGACAGCGATGGAAATGCAGTGTGCTTACAAACTGATGTGTTGAAGGGTTACAAAATAAGGATACTAGAGCTCAGTAATGCCATTTTAGAGTGCTAGTAAAAGTTAATAGAAAATGGAGGCTTTCTGAGAACTCTAGGGGTCATAGAGGACATTCTTTGGGTTGCAAATATGACACGATATGTTGGGCTCCAGGAAAGTCATCCTTCCCTAAATAATTAGGGTCCTGATAGCCCCCGATCTTTCTCCTGGATAATTGGGTTTGCCTGTCAAGAATATTTCTGCCTATATGTAACACTTTCTCTAAGGCTGTCAGGGCTTGGTCTCCACTCCAAGCATGTGGTTTTTGTCTTTAAGAGCTATTTGCTAACTCTGTTCTGAACAGCTGGCCTTTGAGACAGGAGTCCACCATGCACTTGAAGGCCTTCTAATAAGACCTCCCAATTTGACCTCTCAAAATGTGGCTTCTCTATTTTCTTGCAGTACAATAGTAACTCCTTTTAAAAATTGGTTTTAAAAAAAGTCAGGCCTGTGGGGGAGTCCATGTGTCCTTGGGTTAGAAAATGAGAAGGCCACATTTTGAGAGGTTGAATCTTGGAGTCTTTATTAAAAGGCCCATGTCTGCACGGTACACTCCCATCTCAAAGATCAGCAACCAGCAAATATACTTAACACAGTCAGGAAACTGTGCCATGAAAGCCAGAGAGGAAAGATCAAAAAACAGTACCAACAGACCAGTTTGGCTCCAATGGAGAATTGAACTGAATGGAATGCCATGGTGACTAGAGAAGAGCCAGGAGACAGAAGTCAGAACACAAGACGTGAATCTGGGGACATGTGGCATAGTGTCATGGTGCCTGAACTGGTCTGGCCATAAATAGGGTCAGGTTGGGGACAGGGTCATAGGAAACACACAGTCCCAGGCACTGGGCTGACAGGTTTGGTAACCTATTGTCCAAGTACCCATCTCTGTCTCCAGGGATTCAGGTACTGGGGAGGTGGGGGCTTCACTTTCCCCCACCATGAAGACAAGATGCCAGACCCTATCAGCCACCATGTGGCTGAGATGGCGCTGGCCAGACTTGATCACTTCTATTTCAGTACAACTACTTAAAGATAAGAAAAACAATTAAAAATAAAAATATAGCAAATGGACTCTCTTTTCGTCATCAGTTTCCATGCCTGTTGAGTGTTTGGAGGTCTCACCCTCCAGGAACTATTTCATCTTTCCTCTGAATCTGGGTGAGGAGCACTTCTTTTTGTTAAGTCTTTCCAGGAGAATAGTCCCCTCTTTCTTGCTCTCCCTCCGCCACCACTTCCTCTTTATGAAAGACAGCATGGTCGTCTTACCAGCAATCACACTTGACTGAGACGTAATCATTTGGCTGCCAATCACCTGACTGGGAATCAGCAAAGAACCCCAGGCTCTGTGAATGAACCAACATGCCTCCTTCCAATAGTGAGAGGTTCTCCATGCTCTGAGATCACTTTTGCATCAGCTGTGGTTACACTTCCTTTCCCCCTACAATCCTGTTGACTCATGAGTCCCTCTCGCTTCTTCTCTTCCTCTCTTCTTTCCCCTTCTCTTCCTCTCTTTTTACTTTTCTCTCAGTACACCTCCATCTTGTGCCAGCTGACAGTTTCTTACTCCCTGAGCCAACTTCTACCTGAACCTCGTGGCAGTCTCCTTTAGCCAAACCTTACACTCTTGTGCTTCTGTGGTATCTTGTAGGTTTTCCAGTCCATGTTTTAATTGTTCTTTTGTTCACTTTGTTCACTGAGGGTGAACCAAGGTGAGTGCCAATGAAGGGATAGGGTAGTATTGTTTCTGGATGGATCTAGTACCTGGAATCCCACCTTGCAGAGTTAGTAATTATAAATATATATTATATTATGTTGCATATAATATATATTAGATTAATGTAAGAGAGAGGCCAGTGGTTTATGCCTTAGTTACTTAGGAGGTTGAGCTCTTGAGAAGTACAGTGCAAAGCTAGCCAATTCAAGAAAGTCCAAGAGATTCCATCTCCAGAATAACTATGAAACAGCAAAACAGGAGGCATAGCTCAAGTGGTATAGCACCAAATGTGAGTGAAGAAGCCCAATTGAAAGAAGGCCATGAGTTCAAGCCCTGGTAGTGACAACCCCCCAAATCTTAATAAATTAATGTTGTGGTTATCATAACACATAGAAGTAAAAACAAGTGTAGGCATATAGAAATGTGGAAAGGAGACCCCAAAATATTAACAAGCCACTTAGAGTTCTAAAATCTGTATTTTTACAAGTAGCTTTATCTATGCCTAGAGCTAGAGTGCCACTTACCTTGCCATTTGGTGGTCTTCTTTCCTCTGACTCAACAGTTAGGAACAATGCAAGGGGAATTCAATGTAAAAAGAATTTCTTTCTGCTATATGCTGCTGACCTTATGCTATTAGACACAGAATGGAATTAAAATGACTTGTTTTGGTGTTCCTTGCTTATCCCCCTGCCCACTGCTGATAAGAGATACCCATCAGTGATTGTGGGGAGTTTGATTTCACCTACAGATATCCTTTCACCAATGCCTTTAACTTGTTCTTACAGCTTTGTGTTAGTTTCCAGTGACTTAAAGGAACTTTTAATCAATGGAAGTGGCAGGATATGATAGGTGGAGAAAACAGTGAGAATTCAAAGAAATGTATCCCTTGTGTACAATTGATTCTCAGCGGTCTGTTATTAAATCTTTAAATAATTGAGTACAAGGGAAAGCATTAAGGCAACATTAAGAAAGCAGCCGTATGTTGAACATGTAAATGGGAAGAAGAGGAGGCCATGGAATTAAAACTCATCTCATTAACCTTGCCCTATGGTACCTATGATGATTATTTCTATGCATGGCCAGCTTGCAAGATCCTCTGCTGGGGGTAAGCTGAGCTTTGGAGAAGTTTTTTGGGTTTTTTTTTTTTGTCTGAAGGCATTTGCCAAGAAGAAAGGTCAGTAAGGAAGGAGAAATGATGAGTGAGCCATGGATAAAATCTTCAAACAAGTGGTACTCAATTTTTTAAAACCATCTAGAATGTTTCTGAGCTAGCCCCTCTCTGTCCTTTCAAGTAAGCAGTGATAAGAATGTAGAGAGCTGCTGTAGGTGACTCCTGTGTGTGCAACAGAACATCTAATACAGAGAAGAGGAAAGCAAGAGAAATTCAATGACACATAGGGTGGCTGTTACATCAAGAATTATCAGTTTTTGCCTCGGTCACTGAAAAATGCTCCCGTTTCTGCCTCTGTATTTTCTTGCTGTGATCAATCCTTTAGGGGAGGATTCCTTTTCAGAAAGAGGGAGGGAGGGCTTGTTTTTCTCTACTTCAAAGCCCTCCATGACCTTTGCATTGTACTCAGAGCCACCTGGTGCGATTGCCATTACTCAGTTACTATTATTATTATTATTATTATTATTATTATTATTGCCAGTCCTGGGGCTTGAACTCAGGGCCTGAGCATTGTCCTTGGGCTTTTTTCTCAAGGATAGCACTCTGCCACTTGAGACACAGCACCACTTCCGGTTTTTTTTTTTCTATGTATGTGGTACTGAGGCATTGAACCCAGGTCTTGGTGCATGCTAGGCAAGCACTCAACCACTAGGCCAAACTCCCGGTCACTCAATTATTTTTTTTTGACCATTCTGACCCTTGCTCATGAGCCTCTGCCTCATGCAAACTCCTTCTTGTTCTCTGAAGGTACTAAACACACTCCTTTATGGGTGTTTATCGTCCTGACTGTGAAATGTTGAATGTGTGTTTTCTTTAGACATCTGACAAAATGACACTGCTTGAGAGTATCCATCCATGTCCATCTTATGTGGGATCTCATTCTCTCACCCACATTCCCCTCTATATCCCTTAATGTTCCATTTGTTTCTCCTTGTCACCCTTCTCCCATCCACTGAACAGTAAGCTTCCTGAGGGCAAGGGATTTATTTATTTATTTTGTTTATTTAGATATCCTCAACATCTACAACACTGCCTGGCATACAGGAAACATTCAACATACATTTTAGTTTGGTTTGATTTGGTTTGGGTGCCTTATGATTTCAGGGCCTTATGATTGCTTAAGCAAGCATTCTGCATTACAGACCCAGCCCTTCAGTTTGTATTTGGGGAGCAAAAGGACAAGAGAAGAAAATTTAGTCATTAAAGACGCTTTGTCTTGCCTCTTTAATTACCAAAGTATAAGCATTGCTTTAGAGGCATTATTTCATCAAAGCATTCTCATGTCCATCAACTCACAAAATTCTTAGAAGGTTAGTGAAGATTTGTAGTATACAGTTTACTCTGAGGAAAGAAGAATATAGATGGAATGATTTGCTCTGGTTCAAAAAGTTTATAAACAATCCATCAGGCCTGAACACAAGGTGTGTTCTTTCCAGCCATTCATGCATCTTTTCACAAAGTCACAGTTTCCAGGAGGTCTCCACAAATCTGGGCAGGCAACTCTCTAACTTCAGGCATGACACTTCTCTACTAAGTCATATTGTAAAAGCAAGAGTTGAGTTGAGGCAGGTTGAAGAAATAGTAGACTTTGAGGATTTTACTTGGGACACATGTCTCAGGGTGATACATGTTCTTCAGGATTGAATGAGAAGCTTTATTCTCTAGATAGTGCCATTAGAAGGTATTTGAGATGATCTTGAAGGATGATTATTATTAGAGAAATCGCTGTGATCTTGAATGTCATTGAATTTTCCCACCCTGATGGAATCATTTCTATAATCTGATATGTGGCGCTTTTTTGGGGGGTGTAATATTCTAGGAGGAGGGACATTTTCTTTCTATCAAAGGTAATCTATAACTTTATTTCAGGAAATACAGAATGACAGACAGGTCATGGGAGGCCAATGGAAAGCATACATGCCTCTTCTGTCATGTACCAAATGATTTCACCAACCCTCTGTGGTCCCACAAGAATAGCAAAGGGCTTTCAGGAAACTCCTAAGAAGTCATGGAAAGACAGGCTCATCTTGAAGGAAGGTGATCCAGCAGGTGGAAGAAAAGATGACTATTGTGGAGGGAAAAGGCAGGATGCTAACATGAGTTCAGTTCTGCAATGACAAAGAAGAGGTGCAGACCCATGTGGAAGTAAACACAGCAGAAGGAAGAGAAGGCCTAGAAGCAGCCTTATTTTTGCAACCCAGTGGAGGCCCACCCTCTATTTTCCCTTAAAAATGTGTGCATTTGTCACGTGTGCCAACATCATTTTTCTTGACTACTTCTTTCTCATTGTTGACCAGCTGATAACCATGCAAGCAAAGCTTGTTCAGAAGTTAGTTCACAGAAAGCTTGGGAGGATAAACTGATTGTATCTCTGCCATTGAGCTTACAATTGCTGATGAGGGCCAGGCACGGGTACAGGTGACTCATGCCAGTAATGCCAGCTACTCAGGAAGCTGAGATCTTAAGATCAAGGTTGGAAATGAGCCCGGGAAGACAAATCCAGAAGACTCCAGTTAACCAGCAAGTGGTTAGAACTGGAAGGATGGGTCAAATGGTAGCAGTGAGTTAACAAAAGCTAAGAGTACAAGGCCCTGATTCAAGTTCCACTGCCAACAACTACCGCCACCCCCCTCCCCCACCTCCTCCACAGGCAGAATTACTAGTAGAATAAAATCTTTTAGAACAGACTACAAAGTTGGAGATATATTCAATATATCCCGTTTCTTTCTTTCTTCCCTTCCTCCCTTCCCTTTCCTTTTCTTTCTTTTTCTTTTTCTTTCTTTCTTTCTTCCTTCCTTCCTTCCTTCCTTCCTTCCTTCCTTCCTTCCTTCCTTCCTTCCTTCCTTTCTTATCTCCTTCCCTCTTTCTCTCTAGGTAGGATTTTTACTGTATAGCCCCGGCTATCTTTGATTTTTGTGATCATACTTTCTCTCCTAAATTATGGAATTATAGGCATATATCAGCATACCCCACCCTGCAGGACTTTCTGGATACCATTATGAACAAGCTCTAGCGGTCTATAAGTTGTTCTTCTAGCATCTGACAGCACATGCATCTTCCAGAAGATGGAATCCATTCAACGGCCACCTGTCAATGAATAGTCATCTATAGTAACCCAATAAAGTACTGGGCACAGAGGCACAGTGTAGGCAGACCGTTCTTTGGAGCCAATGAGATCTCTCAGGTTTTTCCTGCCCTGTATCCCCTGTTTGTCCCTGAGAATTTTGCCTTTTAATAAACACAAGAGTCTAGTCACCAGATTCCATGGAACAACATTTTATGTGCCTGGTGGTATAACTGCTTGACAACCAGCCTGGGAACCGAAAAACAGACCTGTCCAATGGTCTGAGTGCAGTAGAGAAATTTATTACCATTTCCATTTCATCCACAGGAAAAAAGAGAGAGCTATAGCCTGTATTTTGACATTTTAGGAAGACTTACTGGAGTTATGCCACATCAAATGAGCTGGCGTTATGACATGCTGACACTAATGTTCAACAAAGCACATTTATTGCAAAATTTAGAGGCCAGTCACATACTGCCAAGGCTTTTTATTACTATTATTTCATCTTAGACCTGCCTATTTCGAGTTTTTTTTCAAGAAAGGAGACTCTTTAGTTTAATTCCTAAGAATTCAGTGGACACTATAACCCTCTGCATATCCTGTTATCTCAATTTGCCAGTGTGCCTGATAAATTATACATAGGTTGGTAATTATTTCAGTATCTTCCTCGAAAGGGTAATTTAAAGTATTCTGGTTTCAGATACTAATATGAAGGACTCTTTAAGGTAGACACAATTTATTCTTAAAAACTGAAGCCTTTTGCTAGCTGTGCTCTGCTTCAGCACCAACAAAGCCTATTTTCTATTGCAGAAAATGATGTGCAGTTGTTGAAGTGCCTAATGTCAATCAATGCTGAGCATCTACTTTGTGTTCATCCCTGCAGAGGAATTCAGTTCAGTCCAATAACACTTTGATGAGTATCAGCCATGTGTATAACCCCAAGGCAGTTGCTGCAGGGCACACATAGATGGACTTATGGTCTCTAAGAGGCTGGAGGACATGCACACAAATGACTTCTATACAAAGTCAATGTCACATGAAAGGCACAAACCAAGTTCTGTGAGGGTTCAAAGTCATAAATAGGCTAGGCTGTAAGCCCAGTTTTGTTAAGAACCGTACCACTAGGTGGATAGTTGTTTTTTCGATAAGTATTTGTTGACTGAATGAATGAATAAAAATTCTACTAAAGAATGAGGGTGAAGGATCAAGGTAATTATAGCAAAGTGTGATGGGACTCTTAAAAGATGAGGAGGATTTTCAACACCTTGTGGAGTTGCAGAAGGTATTAGTTAAGTAATGGAGTTTGGAGAGCCTGTTGAAAGTCTTTAGCAGAGTTTAATGAGTGCATGCTATTTAGGTATACGGGAAGAATGGAAGGAAAAGCAGGTAACGTTTGTGGGGGCCAAATTATGGAGCCCTTGTAATATCAAATTGGAGATTTCAAGTTGATTTGTAGCCATTGGATTTTAAAGGGAGAAAAAAAGAACCTAAACTCTTGGCACTTTCTTAGCCATGATTTAGGAAAACTAATATGTTGGTTATGTGTAGAAGGTAGATCCCAAAGTTTATTATTTTTATAATATACTATTTTTATAATGCAGATTTCTGTATGCCATCTAAGATCTAATGAATTGAATTTCCTGTTGCTGCTTTTATGCCAAATTCAAAGAAACAGCCAGGTCAGTAATTCATAGAATTCCAGATTAAATGTGAAGTCAGGGCAGGATTGTGGGGAGAAACAGGGAGAAGAATTGGTAAGGGAGAAAGAAAGAGAACTTTCCAAGGTTCGAGTCTCTGGAGCACTACAATGGAAGGATGGGAACTAAGTGGGGTCAAGATTCAAGGAAATAATTCCTGTGTGTAAAATCAGAATCTAAGTGTACACAGGTGAGTGTCCAGCCACAGAAGAGAGTCAAAATGAGCAAGAAAGGTGTGAGACACAGCACCAGAAGCTCTCATCTTGCATGTCTCTGCCTGCCAGATGAAGGCTTTCCAGAAATCCACCATGTTCACCATGATTCCCCTCTTTTCAGGACATACATTTGTGTATGACATTGAGTGGAGCTTTTGCACGATGATTCATGTGGACTTAGGAAAAAGTAGCAATAAGAAGTGGTGTTAAGGGTTTTCTAATTCACTGACATTTTTAAAAATATATAACAAGAGATGCCTTCAAATAATAATGCAAGAGCATACCCTCATTTCCAGGGCCATTCAAGAACTGCAGAATTTACCAAATTGCTGGGCATGATGGCTCAAACCTGATACCCTAGCTACTCAGGAGCCTGAGATTTGAGGATCAAGGTTCAAAGCCAGCCAGGGCACAAAAGGACCTGAGAATCTTACTCTCTAGAAAATGGGAAGTGAGGCTTGGCTCAAGGGTAGGGCTGTAGCCTTGAACTGAAGAGCTCAGGGACAATGCCCAGGCCCAGGGTTAGGGCAGTAACTTTGAGCTACAGAGCTCAGAGACAGCACCCAAGCTGAGTTTATGCCCCAGGACCCACAATAAACAAACAAAAAACAAACAAACAAATAAATAAATAAATAAAGGATTCACCCTATAGGCATAGCATGATTTCTGTACATGAGAGGTTGCTAGTAAACTGATGGCTTCCAAGATTTACTAACTTTTTAAAAATTGTAATGGATAGGGGGGTTACAGTTATATTCGCCAGATAGTAGGTGCATTGCTTCTCACACATTGATACCCATTCTCATATTTTTGTCTTCATTTTCCTCAGCCTACCCCCTCCCAATCATCTTGTTTTCCCCCCTTCCCTTTCCTATTTCAAATAACCAAAAAATATATACACAATATACCAGGTAACAGAGTCAGATACAGTAACAACATGAGATTAACCACGAGGGCTAAACAAGAGAAGAGAAATAACATAGAACATTAAGAACAACAGTCACACAAGATAAAGCTCTTGTTTCCATAAAGAAACATAGGCTCAATGGTTTCCCTCATTTGTAATAATTAGTTCACACCTAAGACTCTTCTAGCAGAGGATTACAACAGCAGAAAACCTAGATATATAAGGTCATATAGGATGAGGCTAGCTTTACTAACTTTTGGAATACTATTCTGAATAGTATGCAAATTATAGCCTTTTTTAGGGAAAAGCATGAACACTGGTGGAAGGTTACCCCTAAAATGTTTTTTTAGAATTTTACTTTATTGATGTTAAAAGAGCACAATGATTTATTTAGAAACGAATGACTAAGTACTCCAGTTTAAAAAAAAGAAACCTAAGTAACACAAAAGAATGGTAAGAAAATGCATAGGGTGTAGAAAGCACTGGCTGAGATTGTAAATAACAATCATCATATGGAACATGCTATACTTTATGCCCATAAACTAATTATTATGCTACATGTTTTAACATGCACCATCCCATAAAATCCTCATAATAATCCTGCAAAGTTGATACGAATACTGCCTCTATTTCATAGGCACTTAGTAGATAGTACTATCTTGTGCCCAAACAATTATTAAATGGCAAGCGATGGCATACCTGAATCTAATTGTGCAGCCTCCTAACCATGCCTTCCTGGGTCTACTAGTAACCAGCATGAGTTGCCTTTCTCTAGATAATCTCTTTTTTGAATTCTTGTCATAACCCTAGAAGTTACATACTAATTGTGAATTTGTTCCCATTTTGTATTAATCATGTGTTATAGATGAGGTCACTCAGATACAGGAAATGTGATGAACATTCCCCAAGTCATGGAGCTAATAAATAGAGAATCTAAAACTGGAGTGGGGTACATGAACTAACTCACCCTCAGCCTCTTGTATCTAGTGACAGTTAAATCACTGTTTGACACTGGATTCTCTCATTCCCATTCCAGTCACTATCTTCACAAGTGTTGGAGAATTATAGCAATTGCCTGTGGAATAAATGAGAAAAAAAACACCAATTTTTTCCTGTGCTCTCTCATAGTCACTTCTGGGACCCCATGTGTGGGAACTTTGTTCTTTACACACTAACCAACCAACCAACTCCCCAGCAGTTACTTCAGTGTACATGGCTGGATGTCCTCTGATGCAACTCTATGTTGGCCCTGTTTCCTAAAAGCTAGCTTTGGACCTCTCACAGGGGTCAGCCAGCCTTAAGTATAAAAGCTAAGGGAAAATACTCAGGCTCTGGGTTTGAACTTGAGTACTGGCACAGACAGACATAGACAGACAGACAGACACACACACACATACACACACATCACACACACTCACACATACACACACACCATCTTAGGAATTAGCTTGAAAAGTTGATTTTTCAGCAACAGCTCATTTTGTTATTTTTTGAATGATAGAACAAGTTGAAAATTTCTGCAGTACAATTTAATATTTGTTTAAAAGTTGAAAACACATGCACATGTATTTGAATGTACATAGGAGATCTTATTAAATGTACAAGAAGCTTTAATTAGCGTGGGTTATGATTTCATATTACTGTTTCCTTATGCAAATAAGTATTTTGAAAATGATATTAAGTGAATGCTTTTTAAATTTGAAAGTTTCCATAATTCAATTAATTTCTAAGTTTGATTTGACTTCCTTCTTTGATGTTTATAGTAGGAAATGTGTGTATTAATCAGCAACCTCAAGTGTGTATGCAGTGATATTCACATGTATTAAAAAGCTTAAAGATGCATACTTTGAAAGTATATCAAGAAGGGTTGATTCTCAGAAGTTTTTCAGAATATAGAATTTCTTTAAAAGCAATCTTAGTGAAGCCATTGGAAACATTTAACTCCATAGTCAGAAAGGCATAGAAATGTTCTATTCAAACCTCCTCTATCCTCTAGAGGCTGTCACGGAAATGTCTGCTACAGCTCCATGTATGAGAAGTTATACAACATCAGTATTCATTAAGATGGGTCATTCAGTACAAAGTGAGCTCATTTTCCCAATATGAATTTGCGGGAATTGGATGAAGAGAAATCAAAGTTGAAGGAAAACCCTAAATTATGACCTTGAGCCACTGCCTGTGGGTATAATCTTGTTCTGTCAATGTCAAGGAAGGCAGACACAACTTTTAAGTTAGCTTGGAGAATCAGTGCATGCAAATTACCTTACAGTTCTCTGCCCTGATGAGAAATCAAACTAATACCAACCTGCCTATTCCATACAGACTTGTAATTCCTCCTCACACAAATGACAGGGGGACCCAAGGTGGGTAATAACATTTTTGTTTAGAAAGCACTCAAAAGGAACTGACCAGGCTCAGAGTTTGGCATACTGGTAAAGTGATTGCCTCACATGCACGAAGACCTGGGCTCGATTCCTAGGTACCATGTACATAGAAAAGCAAGAAGTGGTACTGTAGCTCAAGTGGTAGAGCACTAGCCATGAGAAAACCCAAGGACAGTGCCCAAGCCCTGAGTTCAAACCCCAGGGCTGGCAAAAAAAAAAAGGAAATGACAAAGAAGAGTCAGCACAGTAATAGGCTAGTGCTAATTGACTTGGTCAGTTCTTCAGAAGATGTTACTTAAAGGCACCATGTCATAGATGTAGTCAGGAGGACAGCACTAAGTGGAAAATGTGTAAAGCATGGTGATTAGCACCTCATTTGTTTTGTGACCTCCGGTTTTATTATATTCCACGGCATTTCCATATTATCAATTAGCATTCATGAATATAAATTAGTAAGAGGAACATTTGAGTGTCAAAATGTATAATGTTTGGTTATAAGGCTGCTTATTGACATATATTCCTAGGCTTGAGCACCGTGGCTAAGGTATATACTATACTCAGCACCTGTTTACTTATTTGCATTGTTATTTGTTCTTTTATTTATTTTATTATTATCTTTAAGTAGTTGTACAAAGGAGTTATCATTTAACTGTTTATGAATATAATGTATCTTGATCAGTGTCACCCCTTTTAATGTTCTCAGCCATCTCTCCCGTACTGACAGTTCCCTCACTCTTAATTTTGTAGGTTATGCATTTAATTCTTGTCTTCATTTTCTCCCTCTTTCTCTTCCCCTCTTCCTCTTTACCCCACCTCTTTTGAGAGTTTTCTTCTCTAAAGTTTGCTTTTTGCCTTTCTAAGGAATGGCACTATTTTATTCTAATATATTTCAGTTAATACAGTTAATATATTTCAGTTATGTACAGTTGCATGCCACCCAGTGTATTTATTTATGAGTTATAAGCTAAATGTAGATGCTACATATAAGGAAAACATGCACCCTTTGTCTTTCTGGACCCAACTTACTTCACTTAACTATTTTTCCCCAGGTCTTTCCATTTCTTTACAAATGGTTTAAGATCACTGTTAGAATGGCAATTATTAAGAAAACGAACGATAATAGAGCTGGGCAAGGATGCATCCAAACAGAACCCTAATACACAGTTGGTGGGAATTTAAACTTGTTTAACCACTCTGGAAAACAATGTGGAGGTTCCTCAAATAATTAAACATAGATTTTCCCTTAAATAATTAAACATAGAATTTCCCTTTGATCCAGCAATTCCACAGTTGAGCATTTACCAAAAAGATTACAAACCAGGATACAGTAAAATCTACCAGCACAACTATGTTTATTTCAACTATATTCATCACAGGTAAGGTACAGAATCAGTCCAGATGTCCCTCAGTGGACATGCTGCTCAAGAAAATGTGGTATGTATACACAATGGAAGGTTACGCACCCATTAGAAGGAAAGATTCATTAAGGGATGAATAGCATATAAAGGCCAAGAAATAAGAGAATGGACAGAAAGTATATACTTACAGAGATTAGATGAATCACTGAGTGTTTGTGACAAGATAAATTGGTCTCAAAAGAAAGGATAGAGTGCATCTAGTCCAGTGATCAATACTATTATTAATAAAAGTGATTTCACAATCACAGAATGTACCATACACAGAAAGAACTTTGTTAATATGTCTTATAATGAATAAGTATACTGAACTGCCTGCAACTGACATGCCAGGAAATATTTGCAGTGGAAAATAAGAAAAAATATAGGAGAATTAAAATTTTGGTTTAAGATACATTTACCTAAATAACTTCTAAATACTAATAAGCTTAAATATAAATCCTTATTATCAGGAAGAAAATAAAATCTTACTTTAAATTTTTGGTTTTTGGACAAGGCAGTTATGTGATTGCCTTATTTTTGAATGTAAAAATATTTACCTTGTGATGTAATCAGGGAATAATTTCATGTAGTTATTAAGTGGAATCTTCAAATGGAATGTGGTTATTTTTCAAGCTGCTCGTTTTCAAAGGGACTTGATCTTTCTTGCTTGCTTGCTTGCTTGCTTTCTTGCTTTCTTTTTTGCTAGTTGTGGGGCTTGAACTCAGGGCCTGAGCATTATCCTTGGGTTTTTCTCAAGGCTAGAGCTCTACCACTTGTGCCACAGCACCACTTCCAGCTTTTTCTATGTATGTGGTATCAAGGAATGGAACCCGGGTCTTCATGCATGCTAGGCAAGCACTCTACCACTAGGCCAAACTCCCAACTGATAAATCTTTATTTCTAAAACTCAGAATTATGCTACAGGAAAAGAGAAAAAGTGATCACTTTTTATGGGTGCCTTTGTATTGTAATTGGTGTTTCTAAGGACACACTTGGAAAAATGTCAGAAATGAAGTCAGACATTAAGGTAGAGTCAGCTTAAAGCAATGGTCTAGTTAACTTCATGCATATGTGGAAAATTATTCCCCAAATCTCATAGCTGCTGGATTTAACTAAGTTATTTTAATGTTCAGTTGCATATGTGGCCATGCATTTGGCTTTCAAGCAAGCCTGGAAGTATGGAGGTATCACAGGAAGTCTTAGAGGATCAAACAATCCCAAATTATTCTTTAAATGTAAATTTGCACAAAAATTCTCTGACTCAGTAATAGCTTAGCTTCTACCACATTTAGAATATTTTGTGCTTTTGAAAAGTTTCCCAGTAAATCTTACAATGAAAGAAATATTTTTTGTTACCTGGGTAGATAGTCTTACAGAGACTCTGCCCTTTGGTGACCACTTTGAAATGCCACTAGGAAAGGATTCCTTCAATTTTATCTAAAATTTCCTGAGCAAATCAATAAAAAAAGGGAAGACATTGCTCAACTTCTTGAGTCATGGTAAGGTTTTAGTGTTGTTATTTTTTCATATATTTTTTATTGTAATTAATAGAAGGGTTACATGATATTTGCCAAATAGATGGTGCATTAATTCCCATACATTGATACCCTTTCACATGTCTTGGTCCCCATTTATTTTGTTCTTTAAAAATGTTACTAATTATCACTCTTTATGTTTGAAATGCCTTGCCATTTAATACTTTGACTTTATCAGGCAGATTCAAGTAGAATCCAGATTTTTTTCAGCCATGTGTCAGAATCTTGGGAATGGTTTTTAGGGCCTATAATATGTGCCAGGCAGAATTCCTTTTTCTATTCCTCTTTATTGTGAAAAGGATAAAATGCCAAAATTGTACACTTGGTGAGTGCCCCCCACCCCGCAATTCATTCTACCCTCACTGACAAAAGAATCTCTCTCTGCCCAGAATTACATAAACAAGTGAACCCAGGCTTCAGTAACTTCTCCAAGGTCCCAAAGAGATGGTAAGTGGAGAAATCAGATATGTCCACAGGCAATTTGGTTCTAGGCTTTGTGCTGTTCTATTTTCCCCTTGGGAACATTATCAAAATTAACCATTCCATTGGTATAAATTGCTAGTTAAATGGCTTAGTGGGATGTTTGGTTGGGGCAACTGGAGTTTAAAACAAGTCCAGGATTCATAGGATTAGCAACTAATTCATTTTTGTGGTGATTGAGAGAAAGTTGAGCTTATCACACAAAAGGGCTGTTTAACAGTATCCAGGAGGTGATTTATTCTTTTGTGACACTGTGATGGAGTTGTAGTTAATAAGGCTGGCATTTAGGTCAATCAGTGTTAGATTTGAACTAAGATCAACACTGTACTAGCTTTGTAACCTTGGTCAATTGGCTAAACCTGTTTCTCCTATGTACAGTGGAGACACTAGTCCTATTCCATCAGGATCTCAGAAGTTATTTCATATAAAACACTTTTTATGGATCTAGTGTCAATACTGATTTCCAATAAGTACTCGTTATTAGAGATCTTGGAAGATATTTTTATCCTGTGCCTTGGAAAACCATAATAATAATCCCTAGGTATTTCCTTGTACACCAAATCTGATAAAAAGATGTTGCTTTTCTAATATGGAATATTTACTCAATCTTGGAAAAATACATTCTTTGTCTATTGCTGCATCTGCTATGCTTTGTTTTGAGATGGACACATCCCAACGTTTAACCCTAGTTTTACAAGATTTTTTTTTGTTATTACAAACCTGCTCATGAAAGCTATATCTGTTCAATTTATAAATGCTATTTCTAGCAAACTAGGCGACAAGATAGGTTTATGAGAAGAAAATAGTAAGATGCATGTTATTGTTTAAAAGTAAAAGATAGCTTACCTACTTATTTATACTGCTGTTTTTAATTTCTTCTTGAATCTCATGATCTTCATGTTCAGAATCTCAAAGTTCATTAAAAATGTCATGTGTTTCTATCAGCAGTTAAGTATAAACTCATAGTGACACATTTTTTTAAAAAAAATCTAATCGTAAGAAAATTTCTTTTTACCACTTTTAGTATTTATGGTATATTTTCTTTTTTTTTTCTGATCAAGCTGAGAATTTTATTTTTCACACAGGGGCTTATATGCCTCTTCAGGAGAGGCAGGAGGGGGTTGGGGTACTGCTGAGGGTAGGAGGTCAGGTGGTAGAATGCTTACATATCAATACAAGCAGGCAAGGGTTGCTTAGTGACCTTAGGGCAAGGAACTATGCAGGCACATTCTTATGCTAAGAATTCAGGGAAGGGGAGAATGTCTCCGACATATCCTCCCTAAACCTTAAAATAAGTGAGGGGCAAGGATTTAGGCAATATCATGGTAGGCATTAATCTGAGAGGGGAGACAGAGGCCCTGATCCCTAGAAAGGAGGCCATGTTGAGCAGGAAGCAAGACAGACTGGCTGATGTGTCTTTCTGCTGAGGCCAAGCATCTTTTTGCAGGGGGAAGGGTTTTAATAGATGCCAACTTCCATGCTATCGGGCGTGTCCTGCAGGAGACCCCGAAACTGATGGCCATTTTAGGCCGTCTCCTTGCAGTCTTAGCTGCACCTCACACAGATGCCTACACCCGTCAACTGCAGGTGCGTATCCCTCGGGTGGGGATTATGGTTCCTCTGGGGGCCCCATAGTCCTCATACCCATTTAGCATCTCCCACGTCTAGGCTATTCAGCACTGGATGGAAAATTCACCCATCCAGAGTCACCATAATGGCTGCAACCTCCTAGAGGACTTTGAGTTTAGCACAGAATGTCCGATCACCGAGAGTTTTTAGTTCCAGTCCTCTCAGGAAACAGCTGTGAGGTGGTGGTGGAATCAGGCAGGGCAGAATATGTGGCAGCAGCTTCACCTCTCAGGAACTCCAATGGAATGTCACACCTCCTGCTGGGTTGCCTGCAAATTTCTGCGCAAACTGGTTAAAGAAGCTTAACCTAAGTCCTGACTTCAGTGAATTCTCCCAATGATTCCCTGGTCCCTTTATCTAAAGGGGATTGATGGGCGGAGATTCATCTTCTATAATTTCTTCAAGCTGACTCAGGGGCGTTGTCTCTGTACTTGACCAGGGACCTTTAAAAGCTTAGCCTATTTTACCAAGGGGTTGCCAGGATTAACAACTGCACAAACCTTCTTTGGCTACAACATGTGAATGTTCCTGCCCAGTTGAAAGGCACGGGCATTAGTAAGGCATGCTTACAAACTATTCTATGACCTCCCGGCTCTGATTAATATTGAATGGCCAAACACAAATCCTATTGGCATTTCACTTTGTTGGTTGTTGGACTTGAACTCAGGGCCTGGGCACTGTCCCTCAACTCTCCAGCTCAAGGCTAGCACTCTGTCACTTTGAGCTCCAAAGCAACTCTGCCTCAATAGCACTCTGCTGCCAGATTAGACACCACAATCTCACAGGGACTTTGCTTTGCTCGGGCTGGCTTGAAACTGCAGCTTTCAGGTTAATGAGTCCTACAAAAGGCCATATTACTCCACAATTAAAGCAACAAGGTGGTCAACACAGAAATAGTCTCTGAGCATGAGCATACCTAGAACCTGGTAAAAGCCAAAGTTACATCTGAATAAGGATTGCTGTCCTTCTCCATGGGACAGCTGGAAGTTGCTATAAGGTAACTTACAAGAGCAGGCTAAATAGCAATTAAGCAATCATTTTGGTAGTCCTAATTTTCCTTTTTTCTCTTTCTTGAAACATACATTTAGGAAAACTTCACTTTCAAATTTTGTCCAGAAACCCATTTCCAATGTTCTTTAAAACTTTTACTGATATATTTGCTTAAACAATGAACACTTTAGGCTTTTTTTTTTTGCAGTTTAAATTACTGTCTAGAACTCCAACAACAGTTTAAACTCAAATAACAGTTTTTCCTTAATGCAAGAACTACAGACATCAGTGCACCAAAAGTCTAAGTCTGGAATTAGTTTCCTTCCTTTTTAAAAATACACCCAATTGCATGGAGATAAACCTTTGAACATTCCTTTAAAATACTAATCACATTATCCACATTTTACCATCAGATTTCTAGTGTCAGTTTGCAAGAAAAGACAGACAGGCAAAGTTTCTGACGTTAATAAACAAATTTACATTTAAATCTCTAATACATGTTTCCAAACTTTAACTTAAAGTAATAAATTCCAAATTCCCTAATACCTCTGTGCTAAACAGGATACAATATTTGCAATGTAAACAGCTGTATGTATTGCAATACCAGATTTTTAAAATGCAGATTTTAGGATCTTTAGAAAAATACTTTTTACCAGTTTTTCTTTAAAACAATGCAATAATCCTTTGAGACATAGGAAACATTCAAACCTACTAATTTTCTTGAAGTTTAGACTTAGATTTACCCAATTGCTTTTGTGTTTCAAATGAACTCAACCATTGCTTTATACAGCATGCTGACAATTTAACCTTGAACATGTTCACTCACACCCATTCGTACACACATTCATACTCAAAGATCTTGAAGCGCGCAAAATTAATATTGGCCGTTCATTTTCTGGAAATTTTAGTATCATGAGGTGTTTTTTGTTGTTGTTTTTTGTGGTTGTTGTTGTTGTTGTTGTTTTTGCAAAGCTTATTCTTGGAGGTGACAACCAGGTTTTGTTGTTGTTGTTGTTTTTAAACAAAGTTTTCTAACGAGGCAACTTAGCTGAAATTTATTCTTCCAGAGCTTGTTTCTGATATCAGACATATTACTTTTTGCAGATGAAAGTTGGGTGGGAGTCTTAAACTTAGGAGAACTAAGACTGAAGTTTGTGTCCTGCCACCAACTGTCTCCAGACTGTCACTTCAGCAGGTTGTAGGAAAAAGGAAACTAGACGAAGCCTGCAGCTGCTTTGTCTGGCCTCTGCTCACCTCAATGGCAGCCGATTGGTAGGGGCTATACCAGGCCTGAGTGGGGCCAAAACTTTTACTTCCCAGAAATATCCAAATAGATAACAAGGATGTATGCTTGAGTACACACAGAAAAACCATAAGAATCCATATTTAGAACTGGTACCAATTTTAAAGACAAAACTGGACAAGGAAAAATATGTAACACGAGCAAGGCAGAGAAGAGACTTTTAAGAGATTCCTAAACTTTTGATGGCATGCCTGGCCTTAAACTACCAGCTGGCAGACGGAGGCTATCCTAACATACCTACAAAAGGCTCTGAAACAAAATCAGACATTGACATATACTCAATCAGATATACTTAACACAAAAACATGAGCTCAGATGAATGTTTTCACCAAACAGCTATTTTTAGATTTAGACATGTCTTGCTGGTGGGACTCTCAGGCATGCCCTGTTATCCACAAGAAACTCAGAAGGGGGGTCAAGGCGTCCCTTGACCACCCAGGCCTCTGTTTTAGGCCCACAGTGCACTTTTTATTTATAAATATATTTATTTATAATATAAACATATATTTATATATAAATATAAATAAATAAATATATATTTATAATATATATTATATATTTATTTTTTATAAAAAATAAAACAAAACAAAACAGACAGGAGGTCGGCCGATATTTACCTCCGGAGGCCTTTGCTTTTCACCTGGGCATCTTTTACAGAAAAGGTTGTTAAAGAAAAACCACTGTTTCTAGAAAAAGCAATCTTATCTCAATAGCATAAATATACAAATTATTAGGAATTGGTGAAAGACTTGGGAGCCCTGGTTGGGTGGTTCCCATGAGCATATTTACTGCAGGGAGATCATGAAGAAACCTGTATTTGAAACTTGTATTTGCCTGATCCTTATTAATTTTAGTAGCTCCACTTGTTTTTCCCACCAATAAGCCACTGCTCCCCATGCGATTAGACTGTGGCCCCTAGAATTGGGGGAGCAGTTCTATGCTAATTTTTTCATAACTAATGCAGTCATCATAAAATGCCACAACATCCATATCTGGTCTTTCCATAATCCATAACAGCGGCTGAATGGCTCTAGCCAGGACAAGGGGCGTGCCAATTGCTAAGATGCTGCTAGGCCAGCTACACCCAGGAGCTGGGGCCTGTGGCAGTTTCTAGTTGCTGGGAGCTTAAGGCCTGAGAGGATTGCTGATGAGCCAGGCTTTGGAGGATGGTTTTGGCCCAGGGCAAATTAGGCCCATTTTTGGAGACTGCTTTCTTAAGCTCTTTTAGGGTGGGTCTATTGCCCCCAGGGTTAGCATTTACCAAGCATGGTGGGGAGTAAAATGGCAGCTTAACCCGCCCTTTTGGTTTGGGGGAGGAGCCGCCGAGATATGGCGGGTTAACCTCCTCTTCCGGTTTAACACGAGGTGAAGTGCGGGAGTAAAATGGCGGAGGCTGCTCTGCCCCCCAATTGTCTGCCGCAAATTCTGGGGCAGGAGCACTTGGTGAAGGGATCTGGGGCCCAATCCCAGGATCAAAGGGGCACAAAAATCCCTCCTCAGGGCGAGGCTCTAAAACCTTTTTTTTTCTAAGCAGAGGGAGGGCTAACTCGCCACAACTCTGAGCGCTCTTAAAGTTTCCTTGGCCCTAGATGCCTTAAGGACAGACAAGGTCAGATAGACTCCGAGGGGAGGATCCTCTCCCAAGTTAACCTTCCTCCTCAACAGGAGATCCATGTGGTCCCATGTGGCCCAATTGAAAAGAATGGCTACCATTGACACGGCTCATGTTAAGGCCTCCCAGACCTTCTCGGCCTGGAGATCTGAAATCTCCATACCTCTGCTTTCAAATCTAGACGCTGTGAGCACTGGTTAATTTTGTAGATCTGACCTGTCCTGAGCCGCCAACAAAATATCATCAGGGTGGAGGGTAATTGTAAAAAAGCAATCTTTAAGATCAATGATCATTTTATCTACATAAAAATAATTCCTTGTCAAATATATTTGGTAAAGGCTATTTACAGCATACATGGCCAAGCATGCACTATTTACAGTTTCGAGCAGAAAATCTTCCTTATTTGACCACAATTGCAATAACTACATGAATCTGATCTCCAGCTTGGCTCTGCGTTACTGGGAAAGCTAAGAGGGTTTGGTTTTTCCAAAGCAAGGTGGCAGAGTTCTGAATCGAGGGAGCACAACGCTTTAAGGAGTTGAATATGTTCCCGTCTATATTGGAGTGATCGCCGCAAGGCCGATAAATCAGTCACAGGGGGATCGGGCTCGTGGAGAGCCGGGGCATGAGAAGAAAGATGAGGATTTGGGGGCCAATCTGGGTTACAGGGCGGAGGGTTTTTAAGGATCGGAGGCCGTTCGGAATTACAGTAATGGGCAGCCTCTTAAATGACTTGTTTTATTATCAGAAGCGGCAGTAGACGCCATCCTTTTAATCTTTGGGTCTCTATGAAAATCATCAGCATGGAGCATATCTAATATAACAGATGGGCACTTAGAAGGGGGTCGGGAGGCCTGTTGCAGTACCTCCTCGCCGTACTTACTTAGAAGGGGGTCGGGAGGCCTGTCGCGTACCTCCTCGTTGTACTTAATTCTTTTTAACCCAAGTTCTTCGTGTCTTGAAAGCCTATGAACAATTCCTGTGACGATGATGCCTGTCCCATGGTCAGTCACTTATCTTTTGCCTTCTCCACTCAGCGTTGACTGAGATGCCTCGGGCGGGCCACTCCGAGCTGGTCACACAATCACTTGGATCCAAGTTTTCCTGGAAGACAGCGTTCCTCAGCCTTGCAGGCACTCAGGCCGCATGTTGGGCGCCATTTGTCCTGTCAGGCAGGACGTCAACTAGGGCCAAGAACCTAGAGGGAGGAATGAAAGGGGCAGGAGACACGAAGAAGGCAGCAAGACAAGCATTCTGATCAAGCTGCCTTATGGTATATTTTCAAGACACACATACATACACACACGTGCACTCATATGCAGTCATGCACACATATACACCACATTTTTTTTCTTTTTTAACTCAATGGCAAGCATGTTGGCACTGAGCCACATTCACAGTCCTCCAGCAATACTTGAAGTACACAAAGGTTTAGTCTACATTTTCTCTTTGGTTGAACTTCCAGTTTCATGTGTTACTTTTTTTTTCAAATTAACTTTTCCTAAAGTAAAATTGTTTCTTTTGAAAGCCAGCTAAACTCTTTTGATGAAGAAGTATTTGATCCTTCAGGCTGCCTGAATTCGTTATACCAGACTCGAGTGCATTTGTAAGTCCTGTGATACAGCCAAAGGATTGACAAACTGCAACCCGCAGGCCAATTCTGACCCATGAATAATTTTTGTAAAGGAAGTTGTTGTGCAGACACACCCATTTGTTTAGGTGCTGTTCGTGAGTGCTTCACACAAAACCAGAGTGGCGTATACCTGAGCATTTCAGAGCCTCCAAACCTAAAATATTTACTGTTTCATGTTTTGAAACCTAAGGGATTTACTATTTGATCCTTTGTAGTAAAAGTATGTGTACTGATTCTGTTCAAAAGGTTCATTGACTTCTAATTCATCCTAAATAGTAGATTTATATTTTATTACATTATCCTTATCATCATTATCTAATATAACATGGCTAAGAGCTATGTGACCATCACATAAAAAATGGTGTATACCCTGAAATGGAATACTATACAGCAATTCACAAGATGAAATTTGTCATTTATGTCAACATGGGGACAGGTGGAGGACATCATATTCAGTGAAATAAAGTAGACACAAAAAGACAATTCTCATTAATCCCTCTCACATGTGCAATCTGAGAAAACTTATCTACTAGACCTACAGAGTCAAATAATTACAAGAGGCTGGGAATGGTGCCAGAAAGATACTGATCCATGAGCACAGAGTTACAATTTAGGAGAAATACGCTGTGATGTTCTATTGCATGATGCAATATTGCATTGGTCGTTTCACATAGCTAGAAAGAAAAATTTGTTTATTTGAAATAAGGAAGGGAAAGGGAAAACAAGATGACTGGGAGGGTTTGGGGGAGGGAAAGTGGGAGGAAAACATGGGAAGGGGTATTGATATTCAAGAAGTCACGCTCCTACTACCTGACGAATGTAACTGTCACCCCTCTATACATCACCCTGACTTAAAAAAAAAGGAAAGAGAATTTTGAATGTTCTCTCCCATACACAAAGTGATAAATGTGTGGAAACACTTGGTAAAATGCATGAAATTTTTTTTAAAAAATGACCTAGACCTCTCCTTCATACAACTTACAAAAAAAATGTCACTCTGTACTCATTCTACTTATATCATAGTTCTGAAAAACAAAAACAAAAACAAAACATGTCTGTTCTAAATTTAAAGAATCATTTACTTTTTAAAGTAAGAGAAACAACAATGTCTTGTGTGGAAATCTATTCAAAAACGAGTATTTGGGTCTACCATCTTGCACAGTCATTTCCCATAAGCTCATGGGGCTTGATCTTTGGACCTGGGAGCTGTCCCTGAGCTCTTCAGCTCAAGGCTACTACCCTACCCTTGTGCCACAGCCCCACTTCCTGTTTTCTAGTGATTAACTGGAGATAGAGTCTCATGTTCTTTAGTGCCCAGGATAGCTTTGAACCTTGATCCTCAGATCTCAACCTGCTGAGTAGCTAGGATTATAGGCGAAAGCCATGGCACCCGGCTTGTCTCCTCATTCTTCCTAGTTAAGCCCAGGGGCAAGGATTTTGTGGCTTCTTTCTATTACTGTGTGATTATCTAGCCAGACCTTCTGACTTCCTCAAGACTTGGGAATGTGATAGCACCAAAATCTATTTTTTTTTTTAAAGAGAAATGAGTCTTGTTGATGAGAGGAAAACCTTTTTCATTGGATGACATTGTGTTTCTAAGGCCTTTTTTCTTTCTAATTTGTGAATCATTGTAGATAAAATATCAATGATGATAATGATGACAAAATTAAGACTGGTAGCTAAGATTATTTTTAAGAAACAGAGTGACATTGGTGTGATTGAGGGTTTCTTAGAAATCACTTCAAGAGCACACAGTGAACAGAGCACTAGCTACAAAGCTACTCAAGAAAGGAAGCAGTAGAGTTGGGAGAGAACTTATGGGCTGGGACCAATCTGAAAAGTCTGAGAAGAGACTAGACTCATCAGCAAGAAAACCCAATTAAACAACTGTCAAAGGACCTAAATAGATATTTCTCAGAAAAAGCAAAATGAATAGCTAACACATCCGCTCACTAGAGACATGCAAATCAAAACTGTAATCATATACCATCTCACACCTGTAAGGATTAGCTAACAGAAAGGTAAAAGATAACTGGTAGGTTGTGGAGAAGAGGGAACTCATGTGTTGCTGGGTATATGTAAATTAACACAACTCCTGGAGTAAAATATTCTGGAATTTTCTCAGAAAACTAAAATAGAATTACTGTATGATCCATTGGTTCCCCTTGTGTGTATATATCCACAGAAATTCATGTCAGTGTCCTGAATAGATCATTGCACTCAAGGTTCATTGTACCATTGTTCATGATAACTAAGATGTAGAAGAAGCATAAGTATTTTGTGGTTGGTTACATGATAACAAATACAATAACCAGTAATGCACTGTCAATTTCAACACTGCTAAAAAAAAATTAGCTTTTCAATGTCCCTTGATTTTATCAGTTTCAAAGATTAGGAGCAGTCACTGAGGACCAGATAGTACTTTTAATATATTGAGGACAGTTAAAAGGAGTCTTAAGATTAGAATCTAAGGTACTATGGGCTGAGGGTTATCCTTGCATCCCTGTTAATGAAGAAGAGTATTCTTTAGGATGGGGACAATGGCACATCTTCCCTGTAAATGTATTTATGGGGGACATCTCAGAGGTAAAAGAATCCTATTGAGGATTTTGATTGGCTAGGTCACTGTGTGACCTAATGGTCTGGGCAGCAAAGGAACTTTGCCTAAAATCAAAATAGGGCTTCCCGAAAGGACCTCCAGGATATTGAAACAAAAGCCATATGGGGCCGGGAGTTTGGCCTAGTGGTTAAAGTGCTTGCCTAGCATGCATGAAGACCCGGGTTCGATTCCTCGGTACCACATACATAGAAAAAAGCCGGAAGTGGTGCTGAGGCTCAAGTGGTAGAGCTCTAGCCTTGAGAAAGTCCAAGGACAGTGCTCAGGCCCTGAGCTCAAGCCCAGGACTGGCAAAAAAAAAAAAAAGCCATATAATGAATGATTGTTGTCCTTAATGTACTATGTTGTCTCTCATCTCCTTTGCTGTCCCTTGGTTATCTCATATTGGTATAGTATCTCACTTTATCTGATATATTGAATTTATTTGTATTTGGATATTTGAAATTTGATAGGGAAGGGGGGAAAACCAAGACGGGTAGGGGGTGTGGGGGGGGAGGGAAATGGGTACCAAGACATGTGAAAGGGTATCAATGTATGTGAATTAATGCACCTTCTATCTGGCAAATATCATGTAACCCTTTTACTAATTACAATAAAAAAAAGAAAAAAAATATACAAAAGATACACATTATTACAAAAAAAACAAAATAGGGCTTCCCATATTAGTGATATTTAATTTACAAAAATAAATTATAAAATCTTTCCTACAAACTGACCATATAAAGTTGACTAACCCAGTGTGATATAAGGCATGTGTAGTGATGGCTTCCAGGTGAGATATGAAGAAATGTATTTATGGCATTGCCAATGAAAGTTAAAATGAAAGTTACTTTGGCAATCATGAAACTTAAAACTTTCCATTGTAGCATGTATATTAGACTAGAAACACAACCCCAGATCACTGAATCTGTGGGCGCTTCGTATCTTTAAAGGAAACTGGTTTTTAAAAAGTAATATTCACACACATATCCAATATATAAACAAACTGTTAGTGACTCTGTATAAGGATGAAGCACTTATTTAATAAGACTGAAAATGCACAATAGGTGATACAAAATGCATATAAAATTAAAACAAACAGGCACATTGATCACTGTCACCAGGACAAATGGATTTCAGCAGCAAACATTTATTTAAATGACCTACACAGGATAGAGGAGAATGGCAGAAGATAAAAAAGCACTGGGAAAAGTTTACAGATTTTTTTCTACTGCCTCCAAATACCACTGGAGTTCAAGGAAAAACAATGGAAAATGGTCAGATTTATTTGGCCTTTTTCTAGACAGAGATGGAGAAAGGGATGTAGCTGATGGTTGTCTCCCTAATGACCTAATTGTAAATCCATTTGTTGTGAAGGCTAATCTGTTTTTATCGTGTCAGGGTAGATGGCTTCGGTAATTACTGGCTCTGTGACTCTGGAGTGATCAGATGTCATATTATATATTGGAACATAGCCATGTCTTGCCCCAATATGGAATTGGTTAAACCTTTGCTGACATAACTGTAAAATAAATAAAATACACTTCATCAGTTAAAGCTTAGCTTGATGATTAGAGGGAAAAGCAGGTTGTTTTATGCTGGAAATTCTACAGGTTCCCAGATACCCAGCATCAAACTCAGGAGCAAATATTAGCACATTTAAGTAAAGTCAGTTTCACCAAATTTAAAGAATTGTTGTTTAATATGTCTTAAAATCATGTTGCATATCTCCAGACACACATATGTAAACACACACACACACACACACACACACACACACACACAGGCCTGCAGCTTGTCTATTACTTGAGAATTATCCAGAAAAATGTGCCTTTGATTAAGTCAAGTGAAAATGAGTCATAAATGTATCATAAAATGTGGAATTGGGTTTTTCATTCATTTATATATTTATTATCTATTCAACACGTCAGTCTGTGAAATACAGTTAATCTTTTTTTTTCTGGTCCTGGGGCTGGAACTCTGGGCCTGGTAGATGTGTCTGAGCTTCTTTTGCTCAAGGCTAGTGCTCTACCACTTGAGCCACAGCATCGCTTCTGGCTTTTTCTGAGTAGTTTATCAAAGATAAGAAAATCTCACAGACTGGGATAGCAGTTTGGCCTAGTGGTAGCATGCTTGCCTCACATGCACAAAGACCCGGGTTCGATTTCTTGGTACCACATACATAGAAAAAAGCCAGAAATGGTGCTGAGGCTCAAGTGGTAGAGCTCTAGCCTTGAGAAAGTCCAAGGACAGTGCTCAGGCTCTGAGCACAAGCCCAGGACTGGCAAAAAAAAAAAAAAGAAAATCTCACAGACTTTCTTGCTTGGGCTGGCTTCCAACCACAATCCTCAGATCTCGTCCTCCCAGGTAGCTAGGATTACAGGTGTGAGCCAGATGTCACTAAATGCATCTTAATTAGTGTCACCCCTTTCTTTCATCATTTTCCCTCCATATCTCCCAGGAATTCGTTTTCTCTTGGAAGATATACATATTTGAAAAATCAATGAGGAAAACAGATTAGCAATTATTAGCCCTGTATTGAGGTTTCAAAAAGAGTTTGGTGATAGTTGTTCTCTCCTTCTCAGCTCCTTTGTGCCATACAATTACTGTAATTAAGAAATGTTTCAACTTATAGTTTAGCTGGAAAATGACAGAGATTTTATTCTAGCAGCATTAAAAGGAGAAAAATACATTCACCTTTTTAAAAATGACATATAAAATACCACAAGTTAATCCCTCCTGAAAAGAGCTTTAGGTTCTCTTTCTTTCTCTGAATTAAAGAGATTAAGAGAAAATGAAGTCTCTGAGTTAAATACCCATTATGTTCATATTGGACGGTGCTCTGAATACACTAGGTACATTTACTTAGTGGTTTCACATGGAAGCTGACTTCCTGAATTGTGGTATTTATTATCTTATCAATGGGGGAATCCTGATCAGGCTGAGAATTCTTCTAGAGAGACTAGAAGATGGCAGGTCACTAGTTCTTGTCTTGTCTTGTAATCATCTGGTAAACCCAGCCGTTGTGGAGCCTTTAGGGGATTAGCTCCATTAGGCTATTCTCAATCCACAGCCCCTTTCTGCCACTCACACACGACTGCTCCAACAGGCCATTTCTTGGTGTATGAGTGAAATGGAGGCAGCGACCCCCACGGTTCAGAAAGTCATTTTGTTTGACATTCTCTGACCAAGCGTACTCGCTCCACTCAGATCTCAGAAATGAGATGAATGAATGCATGGCAGGTGCTTCCTCTGTCATGCCCAGCAGGCCTGCCTCTTCCTCAACATAGAAACTGCAGGCGGGGATTTGTTCCATTCACCCTTTCTAATAGATGAGCTCACTTCCAGGTTACACTTTCCTTAGCTACTCTTCCTCATAACATTTTTATCTTCAACCTTTGTTCTTCTTTCTACTTCTTTTTTTTATGTTCAAGTATTTGTCCCAGGGAGTTTCAACTTACCATGTCCATTTACGTGTACATTGCATCTTTATCAGCATTGCTCTCTTCATCCTCTTCATTCCTATCATATTAGTTTGCTGCCATTGTCCATTTCTGTTCTTTCCCAGAAGGAAGAACTTTATGAACACAATGTAGAAGACTTTATAAAAAAGGAATATGTATATCTTCTTACTGATGTTTAAGTATAAGCTCCCCATTTTTTTATAGTCATTTCCTGATAAGGTCAAGTCAAATGGGCAAAACAGCTCTAGTATGGGGCTAGCTTGGTGTCTAAAGATCTCCTAAACTCAACCAAGTGACAAAAGGAAGAGATGAAGAAGTGTGATGGCATCCAAACCAGAATGAATCATCCATTGGTAAGAAAATGGGTAGCAACAGAGAGATCCCAAGACAAGACATATTTCCATAGATCAAATGCATTCCGAAGGATCACTGCAGAAACATAGAGTGGTAGAAGTCGTGAAAACTCACTACTTAGCTGTCACCTCTATTGGCAATAACTGGTGCTTTACATAGTTACAGTCATTCCCATCAATAATGATCTTACTAATTCGGCAGAGTTTTTGTTAAGGAGGTATTTGAAAACGGATATTTTCATATTGTCTTTCACTCTGTTGACTTTGGCAAAATATGCAACACAGTAGCTTTTCCTGGTCATTTCATTTTTCTGCTGCTGAAATATATCTATTGTGTTTTGAACTGTGTTGTCTTACAGATATAACTTCATCATTGACTTTAAGAAGTAGAATTAAATAGAAAGAAAAAATGAGAGACAGAGAGAGAGAGTGAAAGAGAGAGAGAGAGAGCGAGTGAGTGAGAGAGAGAAACACTCTAAAGACCTGTTAGCTTAGTGGGTGGCTTCACACTGAGGTTGAAATCTTGACATTTACTGTATTATCAATGGAAAATTCCCAAACAGATAGGGACTTCCTCAAGGGACAGAAAAAGATTAGTTGTGAATAGTTCTTGAACCCCTCTTCTGATATTTCATACTTCTCATCATCCAATAAATGTTTTACCCTCTGCTTCTACCCTTCCCTCTTGTCCAGCCTAACTCAGTAGTCTCCTTTTCAGCTTCTCCTGCCTGACCCAAATTCTTTCTTTCTATTAAGTATTTAGCACCACTCATTGACATTCTTTATGTCCAGAGTCCTGATGCTACTTGGTCTAGTCCTACTTTTTCTGCTTTGTCCTCTAAGACTTCAGAATTTAGAGATACTTTTCTGAAGAAAAAAAAAGAGGGAATAGTCTATATGCATAGTTATATGCATGTATGCCTATAACACGAGACTCTGAGATACACAAAAGTAAGACGTATGTTTTATTCCTTTTTTGTGGGTCATGGGGCTTGAACTCTGGGCCTGGGCACTGTCCCTAACTCTTCAGCTCAAGGCTAAAGCCCTACCCCATGAGCCACTGCTCTACTTCCCATTTTTCTAGTGATTAATTGGAGATAAAAGTCTCGTGATTTTTTGTGCCCAGACTGGCTTTGAATCTCCATCTTCAGATCTCAGCCTCCTTAGTAACCAGGATTACAGGCATGAGACACCATGCCCGGCTTCATTTTTCAGCATTATGCCACCATCTCTACTAGCAGTCTTTAGCAAATGCATCACGATTTTTGTTTAGAAAACTTATATTTTATTAAGGCAAAGAAGCAAAGCTATGGATTAGCCTCTTTTTCACATACCTCTATAAACCAGCATGTTCAAGTGGTCTTTATAGCAGACATGTAAACAAGAAAAAATGACTTCAGATATTAAATATTCCCCTGAGGCTCATGGACTAAAGGGTCCTTCAGCAGGGTGACATTACTGGGAAATGCTGTGACTTTGGGGAGTCTAGTAGGAGGTCATGAGGTCATGGGGTGTTTGGATTATGGGATTTCAGTTACCTTCGGTCTGGGTCTGTCCCTCTCCTTTCTGGCTTGAGATGTGAGCACTCCCTCTGACTCACTTATTTACTCCATTTGCGCAAGGGCCTGACCAAGGTTGCCACTCAATTTTGGATTTGAACCTCCGACACTAGGGGCCAAACTAAACTTTACTTAGTCCATAAATAGCCCATGTCCAGTATTTTGTTATAGTGATGTGAAACTGACTAATACAGTTGCTTTGAAGGTGAAGATATTTCCATTTGGACAAACTATGGTTGGCCATGGAAAAGAACTAATGATACCCTCTGGGTGATGATTGGAATATGACTGGGGTCTGGTTCTTTGGTTACTTGTTTGGTTTGGAAAGGGAGAGGAGTTAAATGGAACCTCAAAGCATCCAGTGAACAAATAAGACATGTCTCACAGCAATTGCATTCTTTTCCTGGGCTTTGCTTCTCTTAGATTTCTTTAACTCTCACAAATCTATAATCCTCATCATTACTCTAGAACTTGGAGTTTAAGACTCATTGTCTTACCGTTACTTAACCAAATATTTTATTTGCATAGTATGGTAAATGGTACAAAGATGTGGTATTCCTCCCTGGGGAAGGATTGTGCATTCTCATTCTGTTGAGTTCAGGCAGCCTTATTTTGGCTAAATAAGCTGTGGATAGCTGTGATTTGTGTCAGTCCTGAGCAGAAGCTTCTTGGGTGAGCATATGACTCCTCCTATTGTCTTTTCTCTATTTTCTAGTTATGGGAGCTTACATTAAGGTAGACCAGCACTGAAACTCTGAAGGTAGACCATTCCTTCTTCCACTGAAACTCTGAGTGGCCATGGTGAATGGAATATGTTTTGTCAAGTGTCAACCCACAAAAAGCATTGAATAGAAGTGGATTATTTTGAAGCTACTGGAGGATAGTTTTAAAAGGAAGGACACAGTCTATTTTGTTTGCTGTAATAATGAAGTGAAGATTAATAGTAATAAAAGCCAAATATATGTAATTCTTTTTCTTTTTGGCCAGTTCTGGGGCTGGAACTCAGGGCCTGAGCACTGTCCTTGGTTTTTTTCCTCAAGGCTAGCACTCTACCACTTGAGCCCAGCATCACTTCTGTCTTTTTCTATGTATGTGGTAGTGAGGAATCAAACCCAGGTCTTTGTGCATGCTAGGTAAGCCCTCTAACACTAGGCCAAACTCCTAGCCCCAAATATATGCATTCTTAATGATAAAGACAGACCCATATCTATAAAGATAGAATCTTGCCTAATTCATACCCTCAGAACAATACACTTAAAGTAGAAAATATACCTAAAATGGTGAACAATGCACTTGAAGTAGAAAATATATCTGAAATGATATTCACTTTTTCTTAAGTAATAGGCTTATAAAGAAAATTCTCCAGGAGTTTCTCATAAACCTTAAGCACCATGCTTTTTCCTTTCTTGAGGTCAGATACTTAGAAGCAAAACTCAACAAAAGCTCCAAATGTTCCTTTGATCTGTGTCCTTGATAATTGAGTTCATATCATTTTGTTCTATTCTCCATGCAGTACCTGATGCATAATAGAAAAATTAATTAATGTACATTTGGTTAATTAAATAAAGTAGCTGACAATACAATTCATTGTCCAGAGCAGGTGCCAAATATTTATTGAATTTAATGGAACTGCATTGGATTATAATTCTAAGACCCTTTGGAAATATAAGCAGTTTGTACTTGTGTAATCATGTCAACATCACATATTGGATTATTCTTCCCATTCAAAATTTATAAATGTATTATTCCTTGTTTGCACATATTTGTATATGACTCATTGGAAAGGAACTGTTGTTCTATCATTAGTTCAGGGGAGTTAGCAAAGCCTTTCCAGTTTTGAGAGCTTCTGCAGTGGCTGGTTGGGGAGAAGCACACATATCACTGCATACTCCTAGGCCCGCATTCAGAAGTCATGTTTGCAAATGCATCTGGATCTGTGATTTTTAATAATCAATGTCTCCATCTGTCAAATCTTTAGAAAAATCTAATATGAGAGCAGTGTTTCCAGACTTCAGCCTCTAGCTCAACACTGAGAATCTATATTTTAAGCAACCTTCTTGCTGCTGTTTCTGTGGAGAGTTTGGACATCTGTGTAGTGAGAAAGCAAATATACGTACATTTCCTATGTCTCTAAATTGTGGATAGAGTTTGTAGCCCTGTAACAAGCACACTCTCTCTCAACTTTCTCCCTCCCTCCCTCTGTCTATCTCTGTCTCTGTCTCTCCCTCCCTCCCTCCCTCCCTCCCTCCCTCCCTCCCTCCCTCCCTCCCTCCCTCCCTCCCTCCCTCCCTCTCTCTTTCTCTCTCTCTCTCTCTGTCTGTCTTCCTTTGGTACATGACAGTTTCTTAAGTAAATCCTACGCTGCCTGAGGCCAGGATTCAGACAAGTGACATTTTTCCACCTCTTTCCCCATAGTTGTCACCTCAAAGCCTAGCACTTTCCTAGTTGGTGCCCAATTCATACTGCTGACTGATAGCCAGAGAGCAGCTGTGGTGCATCAGGAAGTACAGAATCGTATGTAGTAAAGAACCATTTTTACAGAATGGGTTTGGATCAATGTCAAAATGGATTTTCAGGGCAAATGAAAATTGACAGCATACGTTAAGAATTTTGAAAAAAAACATGTAGTTGATGTGACTATTATGATCAAATCTGCCAATAAGTCTCTATTTCCCCTCTTGATGAATGAAATGAGTGACACAAGAAGTTTTAATGAAGAATACCCTAAAAGCTTTCGTGTCATTTGAGTCTGGTATTTCTGTTATGCTAGTATTGTATTAAAAAACCCAGAAATCTATTTTGGCATGAAGAGGATATACTTATTGTGGAGATCCAGGATAAGAAAGTGAGCTGCTCGCAGGTCCTAGCTTTAGACATCATTTTTGTCGAGATGAAGAATTGTCCTGGAGAAATGAAACGAAGGATTCCACTGAAGCTCTGCTATTTGTAGCCATGCACTCCTAACCAACACTCATTCATTCATTCATTCATTTTCTCAGTGTACTGATGGCCCACCTGCAAGGCTGGTTCTATACCTGTGATACTCACTGCTGTCCTTGAGATAATAGGAAATTATAACACTATGTATCAATAACTAAGGGGCCAGCAAAGGTTTCAGGACTACATGCATCTGAAGAGGAACCTGAAGCATGGTGGAAAGGGAACCAGACACCACACACAGGGTCAGAGGAGGCAGATGCTGCTCCTATTGAAAGGCCAACATGTACAAGGGCTGGGATAAGATGGACAATCCAGTGGACTCGGGAACTCCAACTGAGTGGTAAGAACCTTCTAGTTGCTAACTGTGAGGCAAGAGATAGGAGACTGATGCACATGAGGAACCAGCTCAAAAAAGTCTGATTAAACTATAGTAAGGTTTTGTTACTTGTCCTTGAATACTGTATCATAAATAGAAAAATCATGCTTATTTTTTTTAAAATGAATAATAACCTCACTCTTAGGGGGTCTCCATACTTAAATGATAAGACCTAGCTCTTGCATCCTTGCTATCCACCCACGGGTCTACCTACCCCAAATACACTGTGACTTCCCATAATGCAATGCTGAGGGCTGGCCTATGCCAGTAACAAATTGAATAAAGGTTATCAAAGAAAGTGCAAAGTTTGTTCTCATTACACCTCTGTGGGTATGGTGAAAATTCCCTCTGGCTATATAAAGGAGGATGGTGCCAGATAAATTTTGAGATTAAGAAATAGTAAGTCAGGCCCAGAGAGTAAAGGTTACATGTTTTCCCTTGTAATGTGGAAGCTAGAATTAGCTTATAAAGTTGTAAGTAAATATATGTTGGGTGGTATTCCAGTATATACAAATGTATTAATTGAAATAACATAGATTCAAGGAAGAACTCAAATAGTACAATTCTGTAGGAAGGCAAAAATCAAAGTTCAACAAAATAAGCACCAAGAAGTAGGTGATTAAAATAGATGGGATAGAGTCAAAGGAAAAGTGGCAGATGAATGAAGAGGAAGAATGAAGGGAAGAGAGGGAGCATGCAATCAAAAACTCAATGTGCATCCTAAAAATTAAGGATAGTGAGGAAAGGGATGGGTTGGAGGGATGAGTGAGAATGTTCAGAGGAGTGACAGTGATCAAGATACATGTTATTCATAAACTGCTTTGTTAAATGACAACTGCTTATGGATAATGATTTTAAAAATATCCATAGATGTTTCCCATGAAATAGTATCATTTAATCATTCAAACTATGCTTGACTTTGAGGGGAAAAGAATCACACCGGAAAGTCTCTGTAAACAAATCTAGCAATCATGATACAGCAGACCAAACTACTACCATCCTGTAAATCCAATTCAATTTCTCCATTTTTGTCCAGTCTCCAAGGAAATTAACCAGATAAGCAGTTAGGATTTGTTATAATAATACTTCTTAGCATTTATATAGCTCTTTCTGGCCTCAGTGAATTTGACACACATTAGTACTGAATCACAAAGGCCATTGTGAGTCAAAGAGCTATAGAGTGATCCCCATTTCATGGATAAGAAAATTGAAAATGCACAGGCTGTGTCAGTCCATGGTAAACTCAGGATTAACTCCTTACCCAGACCATTAGCCCTAATTGCCCCAGGGTGAACACTATCCATGGAGTCCTGAAAGAGTAAGGGCTGTGTGTTATTATGGTAAGGAAAACAAATACATTAGCCACAATTGTTCTCTTATTTCTCCTGTTCCCTTCTGAGCACAGAAACCATGTCGTGGGTCTTGAGACAATATATTAACCTCTAAGCTGGATTCTGTGCATGAGTAACCTTTTCCCTAAATACAAATGAACTTCAGGGTTTTTTTTTGCAGATGCTTTCACTGGGATACAATTCAGCAGTCTTGCTGTTGAGCCTGCAGTGGTATTCTGGGTGGTCAGAAACTTGGCCATGGATGGGGTACTACTCCAGGTACTTTCTCTTCCCAGTGGGACTTGTGGGTATTAGAAATTAGAAGTTTATCATCCTCTGCCCTCCTCCCTAACTACTACCGTTTTTTTTTAAGTGTCATTTGTTAGCAAGTCATAGCTTGTAGAGCAATGTGCTCTACACTACAGAATTCTGCAGTGGGCTCTGGAAGAAGTGCTCATTCTGAGAATAGGTTACTGGACAAGCTTGGAGTGACTACTGATATCTGTTGGTATCTATCACATGTACAGCTACAGTTTTAAAATGTCTGGAGAACAACTGCGATTTAAAAATGCAATCTGAGATGGTGAGCTGTAGAAAGATGCAGGTTGTAAACACATGGTAGGCAAGTCGAGAACATGTGCTGCATTCTGGGTAGACTTAACTCTTGGACTCAGGCTTAACTAAGCATTAAGCACTTCATTTGGTGTCCTTGGGTGCTGCTAAGGCAATGTCTAATTTTCAATCCCTGCAAGGCATGAGAAGTCATCAAAACTTCTCCAGACATTCCAATGACCACTTTTATTACTCTGGGGTGAGAACTATTCAAGAGCTACTCTTGAAAGTGTCTTTTCTTTTGTCATTTATTATGGCCATTCCATTATATTCAGACACCTCTGCTATCCTCACTTGAACCCTTGAACCCTTTTCACAGCCTGGCCCTGTCCTGCCTTCAAATTTCACATTCAGTGTAGAGATAGGAAGAAGCCAGAGCAGGTCTAGGCTGAGCCATGATCCCAGGCTCAGAAAAAAATAGAGAGAAGGGTTTGGTCAAGGTACAACTATTCTCCCTTTCTCAGAAGAAACAAGAAGCCTGAGACCTCCCATGGAACATGTGTCTTTCATTGTTTTTCACACACATTCTCATAGTTAATAATTATATCAAACATAGAAAAAGGATTAGGAGAAGAAAAAAATATGTCTCTGCCAGAACACAGGCTTTGAAAATAAAAAGGGATCTATTCTGGCAATTCCACTCATTTCTCAGGTGAAAGAGGAGATGGGTAGAAAGATCACCTGGTTGGTGCAAAGCTAAGGTCATATATCTGACAAGTCCAAGAGTGAAGCAGAGAGAAAACAAGGGGCACCGAGTTGGGATTCTCGGACCCAGCTTTGCCATTTGCTAGTGCTCAGGGAAAATGCACAACCTTTTGAGGTTGCCTCTTTGCAAGAAGAAATTAAAGAAGAGTTGAACCTCTTCTGCAACAGTACCACCTCTGGTAATTCCATCAGTCCCTCTGAAAACTCAGTTTAAAACTAGAACAAATTAGAGTATACAAGTTTTTTTTTATTTAACTTTCAACATTCTCTACAATGTTTTCAGATTCTTGTGAGGAATAAAAAGACTTTTCAAAAATAACTGTATAAAACATGCTATCCCAGAGACTAAAACAGCAGGATTCTTAGAAAATGACAAGTAACCGGCCATGTATTTTTGATGTACACCATAGGTCATGTAAAATAGAAAAGGTCTAGAGTATGTTAAACTTCTGATTCGGTGCTTTTAAAAATAAATACCAAGAATTCCTGATGAAACAGGAAACTGATTCTGAAATATACAGAGATGGAAACTGTAGTCCAAAAAAATTACAATCAGGTCTTTTTTGAGACACTCCCAGGGCTGTTTTGGAAAGAGCAGGATCTGTAAGGAAAGCTTGGGAATGACCCAGGCAAGGTTTGGCTGCTGAACTTTCTCTACTGCTTGGCAGGCGCTATGGGGCTCACAGTCTAGGAGAGCAGAGAATGTCTATGAAGGGAAACAGAGTCAGAGGCTGGAACAAGTGCTCATTGCTGTCCCAAACTCCACCTAAGGAATGGAAGCTATTGTGCCAATGAGGTGTGTCTCCTGCTTATTTTGTTGGTAGTCATTTGTAAAAACCCAAGGTATACATATGGCTCAATTAATAATTTAAACCCAAATGTCATATTGAGTAAACCACATGATTGGTAGTTAAATTTCCCTGGAATAGAACTTTAATAATTTGTTTCAAAAGGCATCTTATTGGGTCTTAGAGAGACATGAAATTAATTTTACCCATTCAGAAAAGATGGTTCATTGATGAACTTATATATGTACATATACATATTAAATATTGAAAATGTTGTGTTAATGATAATTTCAGTGTGAAATACTTCAAGGCATTTTAGATGGTGGCACCAAAAATAAAGTAGTGGGCACAGAACAGATGGATTGAATTAAGAATGGGTTGAATGCCAAGTTTAGTCATGTCTACATGGTGAAAAGCAGTATTCATTTAAAGACTTGTTATTACTTGTCAGGAAAAGAAATTCTAATGATTTTTCCCCTTCTTTCCTTTTTGACATCAAAAGCCATTTTAATCCTAGACTGTGATATGCTCATACTAAATGATTCTGAAAAAACAACGTGAAATGAAATCAATCTATTTCTAAGAAAATAAGAAATTGAAAAGAACTGTAAATGGAAAACAAGTTTGCTTTTGTAGAAAAAATGACCAATTCCATTAAATTTGGACCATAATAAAATGTTATAGAAACTAGTTTAGAGTCCTAAATGATGAATTTAGGGCATCCATTTACTTAATTTTAATAAGCTCTGACATTTAGTTTTAGGTAAAATTATTTTTGAAGCCAAAAAGAAATACCATAGCTTCAAATAACAATTGCAGAAATGAAAGTCTGAGTTAATTTCAAGTGCATTAGAAACATGCTTTCTTTCCTCCCTTAAAATTTATATACAGCTTTATAAATCCCCAAGCCAAACGTTCTTCATGAGTGACATGTATTAAACCGAACCACAACTATTTGAAGAGTGGTTCAAGTTATTTGAAAAATGTACAGCTGAACTGGACAACTGCAAAGTTGGAATGAAAGCTAAGAAGAGGAAGTGCTCTCCTTCGCCCTCAAGCACACACTGTGGAAAAGGAGCATTGTTTCAGAGTCAGGAAGTAATCATGCATTGCCTGAGCAAGTTATAGTACCTGTTGGTGTCATTTCGTTCACCTGTATGCCTGGTTGGGGTGGTGATTCCTAAGTCTGTGACAGAGAAAGTTCTCTGAAATGCTGGTAGCAAATGATATAACATACATGTCAGAAGTGTACCAACACATGCTAATGAGGCTGTTTCCTTAGTCTGTCAGGTGTTTGTGAAAAACATGATATTTTGTTAATATTCTTTTTTTACTGTAATTAATACAAGGGTTACATTATATTCACCAGATAGAAGGGGCATTACTTCACAAACATTGATACCCCTACTCATGCAACATAATAATTTTGTGTGTGTCTGTGTGTGGGGGGGTGGTACCAGGGCTTGAACTCAGGGATTGGATGCTGTCTCTTAGCTTTTTCTGCTCAAGGCTGGTATTCCACCACTGGACTAAGCAAAAAGCTCTGACTTTGTTCTGGTTAATTGGAGTCTCTTATATTTGTCTGTCTAGGTTGGCTTTGAAACCCAAACCTCAGCTCTCGGCCTCCTGAGTAGCTAGGATTGCAGGCATGAACCACTGATACCCAGCTGTCCTTTTCTTAAGAAACATTTAGTTATTCTTTCATTGTATGTATTGTAGAAGAGATCAGCAAATAGTTAATGAGTGAACAGTAACTTAATGTTTATTTCCTTTGAAAGTCAAAATGAATGGTTATGTGGTCATATAAATATTAAACATGCATGCCTCTCTGTGTTAAAGCAGCTTTTGCATTTGAAATGATTTTTTACCTAGTGATCGGCTGGTGATTGTCCATCCTAACAGACATCTGAAATGGCTTAATTGTGTTGCTTGTGTTAGAGCACCAAGGATTGTAACTGTGCCCCCCCCCCAGAAACAGCCCTTTAGAATGACTTTGATCCATTTATTGCCTGTTTAGAACAGCAAAGGAGTTAACTTTCACATGTCTCCTTGCCTTGTCATATTAGACTGTCTTTCCTCAGAGCAGATCCTGGGCTCACAACTACAAAATCTCTTTAAAAATTGGGATGAATAGCAAAGATATGGAACCAACCTAGATGTCCCTCAGTTGATGAGTGGATCAACAAGTTGTGGTATTTGTACACAATGGAATTCTATGCTGCTGTCAGAAAAAACGACATTGACCCATTTGTTAGGAAATGGAAAGACTTAGAAAAAATCCTATTAAGTGAAGTAAGCCAGACTCAAAGGAACTTAGGCTCAATGGTTTCCCTCATTTGTCATAATCAGTAGAAACCTTGGGCTCTCCTAGCAGAGATCTGCAATACAGCAAAACCTTGATACATAAGGCTATATAGTATGAAGCTAATTGAAAGGACCTCCAGGATATTGAAACAAAAGCCATATAATGAAAGACTGTTGTCCTTAATGTACTATGTTATCTCTCATCTCCTCTGCTGTCCCTTTGGTATCTCATATTGTTACTGTATCTCACTTTGTTATCTGATATATTGAATTTATTTGTATTTGGTTATTTGAAATTTGATAGAGAAGGGGGGAAAACCAAGACGGGGAGTGGGGTAGGGGGGAGGGTAATGGGTACCAAGACATGTGAAAGGGTATCAATGTATGTGAATTAATGCACTTTCTATCTGGCAAATATCATGTAACCCTTTTATTAATTACAATAAAAATATATATAAAAAATTGGGATGAAAATTCTAGATGTATACTAATTATTACAAATGAGGGAAAGCATTGAGCCTATGTTCCTTTAGGTCTGGCTTACTTTATACTTAATATGATTTTTTCCAAGTCTTTCCATTTCCTTACAAATGGTGAAAAGTCATTCTTTCTGATGGCAGCATAGAATTCCATTGTGTATAAATACCACATCATTGTGATCCAATCATCTACCGAGGGGCATCATATTGTTACAGTATCCCACTTTTTTACCTAGTATATTATATAGATGTTTACTTGTTTATTTGAAATAGCAGGGGGAAATGAGGGGAGGGGTGGTTGGAGGGAAATGGGGACAAAAACATGAGAAGGGGTATCAATGTGTGAGAAGCAATGCACCTTCTATCTGGCGAATATAACTAACCTCTCTATACATTAAATTTTTAAAAAAATGGAATGAACCCATACTACTTGTAAGTATAATTAGTTGCTTATGAAGCTTCCTGTCAAGCAACTCTCAGGATCAGAGATGTTCTATCTACTCTTTCACTTTGCATCTTCATGCCATCAAACAGGATGTTTGAAATTGGTAGAAAAGAAGAGACTTCCTGCTTTGAGAAAAATGTGCCATGTAACAAGCTGCTTTCATCATTACTTGTAGCCTTCCTGCTCTCAGTACTCCTAAATTGAATTTCTGGTCAACTCAGGCTTATGATCCCTGCTGCCCCACTCAAGGTATTGTGATGTGTTCCTCTACTCATTATGAGACTATCGTTGAGAGCCAGTGTCAACTCATTTCAGCTTTCTTTTGACCTTAGATGTCACCTGTGCCCCAATCAGCCCAGAAACACTGCACATCCACTCCCCAATCAGTTCTTCCAATCTGTCAGAAGATGATTCGCTCCTAAAATGCCGCCAATATAAAGTCAACACACAGAGCCAGACAGAAACCGTTTTAAAACACACAGAAACGTAAAATTAATAAACATGAACATGACCCTCCCTGCAAACAGACCTCTAATTTCTAAAAAGTATTTTAAAAAAAGAATCACCGTGTGTCCTGTTCACAGATTCTGAATGTGTAGAACCTCAACGTTCACATTTATGTTAATGAAATGCTTCTCTGGCTCACCTATGATCACATACTTTTGGGGCAAACGTTTCCATTCTAATTCAAATCCAATCTTCCTGTCATCTAAAATAAGACTAAAAATCCTTTCTCAAGATGGTCATCAAATGTCTTTCCAGGCTCAGCCTGAATCCTGGGGAGGTAAAGCCATCACTCTCCAAGGCAGCCTGCTTTACTGTGCAAAGGTCACTTGTACAGTTCTCCTTCTGCCTGTAACTCTCACCACTGGATTATCCTGTCCTTAGGGAAAGTGCACAGCCATTATGTATAAATTCTCTTCTGTGTCATAGCCTGTTAAATATTTCCTGCCCTTTCCGTATTGAGGAAGCAGCAACTTTGCAGAGAAAGAGGAAGAAGATATAAAAAGTTAATGTGCAAAGGAGAGAGAGGCAGACAGGACACCCAGAAACATTCAGGGGAATCAGTGTAAAGGAGTATGTCCCTTCTTAGGGATCATTGCAATACCGATTAGAGCAGCAGAATACCTGGGTAGGAGAATCAGCAATAGGAAGTTGTTAAGTAAATGACAAAGCTTTCAACCTGGCATTGTTGGCTCACATCTGTTATCCTATCTGCTCAGAAAGCTGAGATCTGGAGGAATGGTTCCATGTCAGTCTAGGCAGCAAAGCAAAATAATCCTCAAAATAATGAGCCAATGGTCAGGCTGAAGGTGCGGCTCCACTGAGAGTGCAAGAAAACTGAGTGGATTTGCAGCTCCATGTTCAAGCCCTAGTACTGACTCAAAAAAAGAAAAAAAAATAGCCGAGAGAGAGATAGCATGAAGACTGGACAATGGCTAGGGATGTGGCTTAGTGACAGTGTTTGTCTAGCATGCACAAGGCCCTGGTTTGATCCCCAGCACCAAAACAAAACATGAAAACAAGGTCAACTTTTAAAGCATTTTTTAAACTTTATGTTATATATTTTAAAATTAATCATGGATACCTAAACTGAAAAGTAAGTAAGTAAGTGGGGGGTATAAGCTAAGTACAAATAGGGGTTATCTGAGATGGTGACGGTGCCAGGTGTGTTTGGTTTTGTGTGTGTGTGTGTGTGTGTAAGTTCTGGCTATGAACTTAGAGCCTTGAGCTCTCACTTGGCTTTTTCCAATCAATGCTGCTGTACTACCACTTGAGCCACAGTTCCACAGTTCCATTATGCCAGTTAGTTGGAGATTAGAGTCTCATGGACTTTTCTGCCTGGGCTGACTTTGAAGTGAGATTCTCGGATCTTAGCTTCCTGGGTGCCTCGGAATACAGGCGTGAGCCACCAATGTCTGGTGCCCTTCTTTTTGCCTTTTTGTACTTTTAGCAAAATTCATGGGTTGGCAAAAATAAATTTTGTGACTCTCCTTTGTAGTGATGGGAAAGCACTGAAAGTGTGAACATTTTCTCATTTCATCTATTTTTGGTAGAGGAGAGAAAAGAAAGGCATAATTACCTTCCCAGACCTATAATACTGATCTTCACAATTCCACCTATATTTATTCAACAGCCATTCACAAGGTGGAAGCATTTGACTCTACTAATGGTTTTGAGGGTCCTAGGCTGAGCTAACTACAGTGGGAGTTTGCACCTCAAATGGACTGTGGCCTGTTAGGGATAATGGTCCCTTCCTCTGACATTCCCTGGGCACACTAGTTCTGCCTCACATACCTGGCTATATTTTTCCTGCAATGATTGTACATATTTAGCATTCATAATCCATAACCCATTCTTGGCTTTCAGGTGTATTTCTTCTTGCAAGCTCTGAAGCTCCATAGAAATATCCACTGAGATAATTTCTATCTCTACTTACTGGTCACTCATGAATTAAACTCCTGTTGTATTTACTATAGTTGATGATACAGACTAAATGTAAATGTCAAGTGCATTTATTATCTTTAGTGGCCCAATGAACCTAAAGTACCAGCTGGAAGTCCTGCCTTCTATGCCAGGTCTAGCTGCAAGAGGGACTACATGAAATAAGGTCAAATGAGGCAGGCATATGCTCATCTAGAAATAGTTTACAATCACTCTGATACTGGGCCATTATGCTGTCAACATAAATTGGGCTACATTTGTGTGGCATATATGCTTTCACTAAATGGATATAAACGACTAACACAATACCTTACCATTTCATCTATCCAATTCATTGACAATCTTCCTTGCAATTCTTTCACCTGATACATAAAAAGGCCAAATGTTTCCAACCAAATGTGATGTCCAAACCATTCTGTGAGCCAAAGGGAAACCAAATGTAGCAGCAGAAAGGCTGAATATAAAATAACTGCAAATACTGTGAAAGGAAAGATAATCATGGAAAATGCTATCACCCACAGTAGATAGATTCATATAAGCTTGTAAACATGGAGCATGAACATCCTTGAACATATGGCTTGATTCGATGGGTCTGGAAAAAGTAATTCCATGGCCAAGTACGCTCTGCCCGTCTCATGGTATAAAAACTAGACACCTACACTCAGCAATTGTTAAGTCTTTGAGTTTCCTGAATGTTTATTCATTTAAAAATGTTAAAAATAATTTTAAAATTTATTATTTATTTCAAATGAATGCATTATTAATTTTTTAAATGGGCACTGATTATATATCAGAATAGGTCTGCTGGCCCTTTTGGTTTTCCGTGAGATCTCTCATACACCAATTCATTTTGATCAACGTGTGAAATTTGTTTTTGCTGCAAGTGAGGAAACACATTGCTGCCACACATTTCCTGTTGAATAAAATATGAGATTAAGACATGTCTCAAGTGATATGTGCACATCATTGGGACTTAAGGAAGAGTCTTATCCTAGGGAATAACAAGAGTGAAATCTTCACTTCATTAGTACCTGTATGAAGAAAATGCAGCCTCTCAAGGCCAGAAGGAACAGCAGGGCAAGGCAACAAGTAGTTCTTACAGGGGGCCCAGCACAAGGCTGATTAGCCTGGAGCCAACAACACGGTAACCTGTGATGCTTTCATAGGTGTTGCCAGTCCTTGTGAGGCCATAACATTTACTTTGTTGTTGGTGGTGCAGTGTGATGCTGCCTTTTAAACCTACTGAATGTGTGTTTCAAAATTTTAAATTTGAGAATGTGCTACAGGGCCTAGCAGGTTAAAGGAATAGAAGCGGGGAAGTAAAGCTTATGTGTTATTACCTGTGGTCTTGTAAGTAGACTGTCCTTTTACCTTGAGCCACAGCTATGCCTTCTAGAGACTTTTTAAAATATATTTTTATCGCAATTAAAAGAATCTAGAGAGTTTTTAAGAGGCTGTCTTTCCACTTTGTAAAGACACAGGCAAGAACTCTCTGCCATATTTCATCCCTTCTTTTGATTCTCCACCACATCTTACACACACACACACACACACACACACACACACACACACACATACACACACACACACTTGAAATCAAAGAACTAAAGCTAAGTCTCCCAAATAGATATAGGCTCCACAGTTTCCCTTATTTGTAATCATTAGTATATGTCTAGAATTCTCCTAGCAGGGGATCACAATAGCACAAAAGCTAAGTACATATGGCCATATAGGATGAGGCTAAGAGAAATTAACCACAGGATATGGAAACAAGAGGTTTATCTTTGTGATTGTTGTTCTTAATGTACTATGTGAAGTTATTTGTTTTCTCTTTTTTCCTTTAATGTTTTATCTCCTGTTGTTACTATATCTGTCTTTGGTACCTTTGTATATACACTTATTTATTTAAAATAGGGAAGGGGGGAAACAAGATGACTGGGAAGCGATAGGGGAGGGAAAGAGAAAAAATCATGGGAAAGTGTATTAAAGTTCAAGAATTACTGTACCCACTAACTGATGAATGTAACTGTAACTCTATATATCACCCAGACAATAAAATACAATAAACAAATGAAAAAAATTCTAAGTTAATTTGTCAAGAATTCTGTGGACTATATAAATCACAAAACAAAAGATTAGTGTTTAAATGTGATATGTTTTCTTCCTCTACATTACACATAGATTTAAACAACAGGGGCAAAGCTCTTGAAATAGCACCTGCAAAGCATAGTGTTCCATGTGTCCTGGCTCATGAGTCTGTTCTCAAAGACTTCTTTATAACACCTAGGGTCTGAACATGTATGGCTAATATTTTTCTTTCCATTTTATTATCAGATATTAATTACACAGTATGAAGACTTTCATAGTGATAGTTTCATATGGGCTTATGACAACATTCACTTTCCCTCTTTTTCTCTTTCTTATTTCTTTCCCATATTCCCCATGCACGAAGACCTGGGTTTGATTCCTCAGTACCACACACATAGAAAAAAGCCAGAAGTGGTGCTGAGGCTCAAGTGGTAGAGCTCTGGCCTTGGGAAAGTCCAAGAACAGTGCTCAGGTCCTGCTCAAACCCAGGAATGGCAAAAAAAAAGAATGTTAAGAATTTCAATCATGTTTTCTCCCAATTTCCCTCTTTTTCCTCTTTCATAGTTACTGCTGGTCCTCCACAAATAATCCATTATTTTTGTTCACAAACTTTGCCTTGTTTTTATTTTTATTTTTTTATATCTTGATTGTGTGTATAGGAGAAAACATGCCTTTTTCAGCTTGGATCATTTGACTTAATATAATGACCTCTAGTGTCTTCCTTTTTCTTTCAAAAGGTATAATTTTAATCTTTGCAATTGCTGAATAAAACTCTAGTGTGTGTGTGTATGTGTGTGTGTGTGCATGTGTATGTGTGTGTATCATATCTTCCTTATTCATCCATCCACTATCGTGCACATAATTGATTGTATTATTTGGCTATTATGAATAAATTCTGCAATAAAAAGGGGTGTATAGTTATATACTGTCTTACTTGTTTTCATATGTGTGTGTGGTGTGGTGTGTGTGTAAGCCTATGGGAGAGCCACCATACTGATTTCTATAGTGTTTGCTCTAATTTCTAGTACCTTCAACAATTTATAATGGTTCCTTTTTCTTGTTTCCTGTATGATCCACTGAATTTCATTGGCATATCCCCTTTTCATCTCTATTTTAATTAATTTTGGTTAGTTTCCACATGGATTTATAAGTCTTGTTTGTCTTTTCAAGGAACCATTTTTTTCTTTCATAGATTCTTTGTATTGTTCTTGCAATTTCTATTTTATTAGTTTGCTCTAATAAGCATTGGCTTATTTAGATTTTTCTAAAACTTTGAAGTACATCTTTGGGTAAATTATTTGAGATTACTCTGAATTTTTAATGTAATCAACATTAGCTATAAATGTCCCAATTGAACTGCCTTTGCCATCTCCCCACAGTTCCATTTGCCTCTGTGAATGTTTAACTTTCCTCTCTGATTTTTGCAATGAGCCACTAATTTTTCAAAAGTATGTTTTTGTGGCCAGGTATGGTTAGATACCCCTAACATCCCAGTTACTTGAAGGCAAGAAATGAAGAGTACTGTAGTTGAAGTCAGTCTGAACAAAAAATAATGTTTCTGAGGCCCTATTAAGCCAGTAAACTGGGCCTGGTGCGGCACATCTACTCTGAACTCTGTAAAAGGCTCATGAGCCCTGCCTTCTCATATTATAACTAAAGAAAAAAGAGATGGGAATATGGTTCAAGTGGAAGATTCCCTGGGTTAAGTGCATGAGGTCCTGACTTCAAACCCTAGTATTGCACCCCCCCCCAAAAATACCATATAATATTTATGTTAGAAAGTTTCTATGGTTTCTTTTGCTTCTGGTGTTTTAATTTTACCCCATTATGAGCTGATAAGATACAAGAAACAATTTCAACTTTCTTGAATTTATTAACATTTGCTTTATGGCCGAATAAGTAATTTATTTTGGAGAAAGGATGTTTCATGGATTTCTGAAAAGAATATTTGCTTCTGCAGCTGATGGATGGAACACAATAAGCCTGCCTTGTTTGCAGATTTATTGTACCTGGCTTTGACCAAGCATGATTAAAGTAAAATACAATAAATCCAAAGAAAATTGAAAACCCAAACTTTAAATTTCCTGCACACACATTCCACAGCAGAGAAACTCTTAGTTCCACATGATCATCAGCTGTGCTTAGATTATTGCAGGATCTGCCAAGTGTTCCCAGCCTTTCGCTTTGTAAAAACACCCCTTCGAAAGAACAAGTGGTGCCCCCAAAGCTAAGTGGTCATTCATGTTCTTCATGTAAGGGATAAAGTAAATGTTTTACATTTGGTTGACAGTGGGCACCATCTTTAGTAGAAATTGGGTAGCATGAGAAAAATAGAACCTATATCTACAGAAGAAAGCATCCTGAGGCTTTTATTTTTCCTTAGTGGAAGTCTCCTTGCAAGCACATGTGGATACCAGGGGTATTCTATGCAACTCTAAACCCCTTTGCTCTGTGGCACAGCTGAATTCTGAAGTTAACACTGAAGTTGTTGATTGATTTTTATTTCCCCAAATGATCTACCTATTGATGAGTGGCATATTAACATCATCCATGATCATTTCATCTGTGTCTATTTGTGCCTCATGTTCAGTCATGCTTATTTCATGAAACTAGGTGTACCAATGTTTGGTGTGCATAAATTTTATAATCTTTTCTTCTTGGTGGATTATTGCCTTTTGAAATATATATGCAGTGTTCTTCTTTTATCTTGCTTGACTACTGTTGGCTCGAATGTAGCCATTCCTGTTTGTTTCAGCTTTTAAGCTTTGTCTCTGTGTGTCTTAGCCAGTGGGGTGAATTTCCTGAAGACAATAGAGTTAGATTTTATTTTTCCATCCAACCAGTCAGTCTAAATCTATCCATAGTCATTTACATTTAGGACTATTGAGAGATGTTTAACTGTTTTCTGTGGGTTGCTTTTGTTTTTTGATGGCAAGTTGATTTGAGTATTATTTGGTCTTCCCTTTTACTCATATTTAGCTTAGTATTCTGCTGATTGGTTGAGCTAAACATATTTGTTTCTTTCTTTATGAAAATGAATGCATTCATACATCCCTTTAGCATCTTTGGATTCTGTTGTTGAGCTATTGTGAACTTTTGGAAAAGTCGCATTGCTTTGCTTTAAAAAAAATAATGCTCAGATTTCTACACCTGTTAGAACCTGTTAAGTTCTCTCTCTCTTAGTCAGAGGGGAGAAAGCATATAGCAATACTGACACCACCAGTTCAAAATATAAACAGATATTTAAAGGTAGTAAAAATACAATTGAAAACACCAACTATATCCCCAATATAGATACCGAAAAAAGAGTCTAGGGTTCTTATAGAACAATCTAAGAGCTCAAACATTAATAAAGGTATAGGTTTTCAACCAGATTATCAAAGATATTGATGTTAAAAATGTAAATAGTAAGAAGAAAATGATGGGGCAGAGATGAAAAGATAACAGTAAGGAGAGAAATACAGAGGATGAAGATTTAAGCAATAATCATATTTGAGAACACAACATAATTATTACAGAGAATGAGTACAATCAGGGAAACTGAAAAATAAAAATAGAAGAATATTTTAAAGTTATAGTATCAAAGTCAGTATTTCTTCTTTCTTGCTGAGGAGGAAGACACATAGCAGCTGGGTTCAGTGCTCGGCCTCTGGTTCTTCTTATGTGTTCACTCGTGTGTCTCTGCTGGGTGCGGGCTAAAAATGAGGTTGGTGGTGTTGGACCAGGGCTCTGGCTCTAGGATTGTGACTCAGTAGGGGTAGATCAGGGCCCATTTTCAAGCAGCAGCTGTGGACCCAGACGCTCTGGCCCATAGCATTAGCAGCAGTTTAGAGAAGGAGAAACAGTTTTTCTCCCATTGAAAGGTAGGTCTGAGGATGCCCTATAAGGGTTGCATGCTCCACTAGACTGCCCTGGGTGGAAGGCTCAGGGCACTGGATAGGTCTGGCTCATCCCCTGTGAGGCTGATAGACTCTGCCTCAATGCACTGATCTGGTTCTCTGGTTACAAATTGGCACTTGGCATGCAGCTAACCAACCTTCTCACTCACCAATGTGAACCCATTTCTTTCTTGTTCAGGTATGGAATTTGAGGAATTCTGTTCACATACCATTCAGTGCTCTAAATCTGGTTTCCTTGAAACACATTAAAAACAAAGACCTTTCAGAATGTCTCAAGAATAACTTGAATATTTTATTTTACATCCCTGAGATCCAAACATCTATGTTTTTGGTATTTTTATTTCCCAAGTCATCATACTCCAGTTTGCTTTCTTCTTCTCATGAATGAATAATCTTTGCTCCTAAATGCAGTCCCTTAGATGTCTTCCCCCCATTTTTTAAATTCAGGTTATTGCCTTCAAAGTACTGGGCAAACCTGATGCTTAAACTCCTTCTATAAAATGTCATATGTATTTTTTCCACCAGGAGCCTAGAGGCTTATGTTAAAATATAGCTCAAAGTGTAAAATTTATTTCTAAGAGAGCTGAGTCATTTCTTTTTTCTTTTTGAGAAACAGTTTACCCAGATATAAGAAAATTATGCCATCTGTCTGTTCCTCTTCTGTAGAACTCTTGAACATTATCCTCCATAAAAATGGCTCCTGACTCCTTTTTCCTGGGGATGAAAGACCCTTAGCTGGATGGTCTCAATGATCAACTCAGGCCATGTTCAGGTCTGCTTCAGCAAACTCCATTCATCTGGGGCTTAAGCGAGCCTTCTAGTGGGTGCAGTCATGTGACATAATAAAAAGTCTACAGTGAACAGAGAGCCTTTGGAGATTATCCAATGTGTTTGACTTTAGAGTTGAGGAGAGTAAAGGCGAAAAGGGTAGGTTCATGTCACATGTCTGGTGTACAGTCAGAAGGAAAACCTAGGCCATGTCAACCCTAGAGTTCAGCTTCCCTTTGTGATTCACACTGGAGCTTCACTTCCTCATCCTCCGATTCAACTGAGGGCTTGGCATGTGACCAATAAAAGCAGCAGAGCCCCAGACAGAAGTAAATATCTTGGAAGCGGGAAGTTAGTTTTCTGGTGTGATTTGTCGGGGGAGTCAGAGGGGCCAATTCCCTCCCCTGTCGCATTCAGATCATTCTCTACTTGTGAATTCAGCAACTGGGAGAGGTGCTTCCTTTATTCATAACCTGAGATGGAGAGCTACCATTTCTGGCTTGATGTGGCTGGCAGCCAAGGGGCACTAAGGAAGCTCCATCAGGCTGTCCAACCCCGCGAAGGCTGGTCCCTGGATTCTTGTTCTACAGTAGCAGAGCCGTAGCCTGGGGAAAGGAACCAAAGTAGAACAGAACTGAGAAACATTGTTCTAGAAGATACATTTTAACTCAAGAGGAACTTCTGTGTTTGTTAACATTGTAGACCAAGGGGATTTGCACATTTGGGTGATTTGTTTCTGAAGTTCTGTCACTTGAGTCTTAAGCTAAGTAACTATCCAAAATGAAGATTCAGGGGGAGTGGGGAGTGGAAAACAGAAACATGGGCAGAGCTTTTACAGAGGCAAGCAGGACCTGGAGGTCAGGTTTTCCCATCTGTAATCCTAGCTACTTGGGTGTGAAGTAAGTTAGACTCAAAGGAACATAGGCTCAATGGTTTCCCTCATTTGCAATAATTAGTACACATCTAGGACTCTCCTAGCAGAGGATTACAATAGCTTAAAACCTAGGTACATAAGGTCATATAGAAAGTCATATAGGATGAGGCTAAATTAAAGGATCTCTAGGATATGGAAACAAGAGCTTTATCTTGATTGATTGTTGTTCTTAGCTGTTCTTAATGTACTATGTTATTTCTTTTCTCCTTTGGTTAATCTCATATTGTTACAGCATCTGACTTGGTTACCTGGCATATTGTATATATGATTATTTGAAATAGGAAAGGGAAGCAGGGGGAAAGCAAGATGACTGGGAGAGGGTAGGGGGAAGAAAATGGGGACAAAAACATGAGAAGGGGTATCAATGTGTGAGAAGTAATGCACATAATATCTGGTGAATGCAAGTGTAACCCCTCTATACATTACCTCGATAATAAAAAAAATAAAATGAAAAAAATGGAGGCCAGGGATTTTCTGTCTTTCCTTTTTCTAAAAAAACCCAGAATTATAATTAGGAACAACCATGAAGAGCTTACATGCTCCCACTGAGCAATCAGCGCGCGCTCTCCCTGGAGATCCAGTCATCATGGGAAAGTGGACCTCAACATGAGGCTGGGTGTAAGTGTTTAGTCAAAGCAAGCATGCTCAGGCAGGGCGGTGTCGCTGCGATCAGGAGTCAGTGTTTAAAAATCGCCTGAGATATCATCTCATGGTTGTGTCCAACCTAGCAATTTCTCCTTCAAAGAGTCCAAGAGAAGCCATGAAAATAAGACAACCCGTCAGGACTAAAAGAATCAATAGCAAATGTTTATTTATTTCAGAGCCCCTGATTGGATGCCACCATGTCTGCTTCCTTCCAGTACACAGCAGAGGCAGTACCATGGCAGTTTAGGCAGACAGCCATGGCTGACTCAGCACCTCTATTATTACATGCCATCCACACAATAACTGCGGGGCTTAAGAATGATAGTGGAAATTCGGGGTAAGACTTTAGCATAGTCTCTAATTTGCCATCTGGAAAAGAGACCGAATGGAATCAAGCATAAGAAACTTTAGTTCTAGAGTCATGCACAGCTTCAGTGCAATTATTGGGGGAAGGTAGAGGGAAGCATAAAAACAATTACCTTGGAAGTTGATTGTTAACAGTATCATACTATCATTAGCAGTAAAGGAGCAATTATCACAGTTAATAAAAACCACATTATAGCATATGATAGATAAAGAAAGCACAATGGGAGAAATTTAATGGGCTATATTTCCTGCCAGATTTTATAGTAGGTGTTAGATTATTTATAGGATTTATGCTCTAGGAAAACAAATGTTGAAACTGGAAATGAGCAAATCTAAAGTCTTTCCAACATTGTGGCTCTACACTATTCTGGTCATTTATATCTCCTATAATATATATTATTTCTTCTATTAGGCCGTAGATGGCTTTCCAAATATATTTTACACTACATAATTTTGTTTTGTCAATAGACATTTCCCTGTTAATTTATGAGAAGCTACTTTCATCACATCAGGGGTGACACAAAGTTCCACAGCTCCCCTTCCCTGCCTGGTGTTGTGCCCCCTCTGTACCCCCTCCCACCTTGCTGAGCCTCCAACAACCAGCCCCTTGAATCCCTATATCCTCCTATGGGATATTCTCATCCTATGGGATATTCTCATTGGTACCCAAGCCTCCCTACCCCCTACTTCTGTGAATTCAGTGCTGCTATGAATTCTCCTTTTCCCTATCTTCATTCCGACAAGTTCCTTCAAAACAAAACAAAACAAAACTGGACTGGGAGACACAAGTGGTACTGTGGTTATAAGTGAGTTTTGAATTGTCTCTGTGTGTGTCTTTCTCTCCCTCCCTCCCTTTCCCTCTCTCTGTCTCTGTCTCTCTGTCTCTTTGTCTCTGTCCCTCTCTCTTTCTCTCTTGTGCTGATCCTGGAGCTTTAACTCAGGACCTAGGCACTATCCTTGAGTTTTTTGGTTCAAAGTCGTGTTCTCCCACTTGATTCATACAATCTGTACCTTCACTTTCAGCTTTTTTGGCAATTAATTGGAGATAAGAGTCTCGCGGACTTTCCTGCCTGGGCTTTGAACCACAATCCTCAGATCTCAGCCTCCTGAGTTGCTAAGATTAATGTCCCGAGCTAGATTCTCTCTCTTTTGAGACTCACTATGTAATTCTGCCTGGCCTCCAACTCATCATCCTGTTTTCTCCATCTACGAGTACTAGGATTATAGGCAAACAGAACTGTACTTTTCATGAGTTCATTTCTGATAAAAATGCCTATTAGGGATATTGCTATCTTGTAAGGTAATGTGTTTAAAATGCATGTTGTTTTAAGAGACTTTCTCAGCTACTTGCCAGTGTGTCAGCATCGTATTACACTTCTATCTTACCTGTGTAACTTATCAAGGGTTGGCATCCTTTCCATTTATAATCACATCCATAGCACAACTTTATATATTATAAGGCTTTTCCCTCCCCTCCCTTCCTTTCCCTCCCTCCCTCCCTCCCTCCCTCCCTCCCTCCCTCCCTTCCTTCCTTCCTTCCTTCCTTCCTTCCTTCCTTCCTTCCTTCCTTCTTTCTTTCTTTCTTTCTTTCCTTCCTTCCATTATTTGCACTGGGGTTTGAACTCAAGGCTTCATACATGCTAGGTAAGCTGTCTACTACTTGAGACACAGCCCTGATCTTTTTAGGCTTTAGTTAATTGCTTGTGTTTTTGCTAGGGTCTAGCTCTGGACTCCAGTTGCCTGTGCTGCCCTTACAGTCACTAATTAAAGAATTAACACAAGAATCTGCTCAAATTTGTAGCTAAGGGTGCAAATGTGAACTACCTCTTAGCTGAAGTGGAGTTTTGGTGATTTTTGCCTGGCTCGTTTTGAACCTCCATCTTTCCATCTCCACCTCTCAAATGCCTGGGATTATTGGCATGAGTCACCACACCTGAGTCAAGGTTCTCTGTCTTTGTTAGGACACTGCCTTCTGCTTTTTGTTGCAAGCAGTTAGAAACAAGTTCTTGAGTTTTTGTTATTTGAGAATGCTTTGGTATCTCCCTTTGTTCCTGGAGTATATATTCTCTGGGGACAGAATTCAGGGTTGACATTCTTTTTTCAATACCTCAAAAATTTTTGTGTTATTCCCTCTTGGTTGCTATGGTTTCTGACAAGAAATTTGCAGTTATTTGAATTGCTTTTTTTCTCACAGGAAAAGCCTCATGGCCCCCTGGCTGCTATGTATGTATGTATGTATGTATGTATGTATGTATGTATGTATGTATGTATGTATGTGTGTATGTATGTTTGCTGTTGTTATTGTTGTTGCTTTTCGCTGATCCTGGGGCTTGAACTCAGGGCTGAGCACTGTCCCTGAGCCTTTCTTTTGCTCAAGGATAGTACTCTACCTCTTGAGCCACAACTTCACTTCTAGCTTTTTCTGAGTAGTTTATTGGCGATAAGAGTCTCCTTGACTTTCCTGCTTGGGCTGGCTTTGAACCGTGACCTTCAGATCTCAGTCTTCCTGAGCAACTAGGATAACAGGGGTAAGCCACCAGTGCCTGAGCTTATGGCTGTTGTTTTTAAATATTTTTTTCTTTAAAGAAACAGCTATGATGGATTTCTGCATGGATTCTTTTGCTTTTATCTTGTTTGAGACTCTTCTTAACCTTGGAAAGAATCTGATGTTATATCTTCAAGGAGTCCCTCTGTTCCTACCTGGCCTCTAGTGACACACAATTCTGAATTTTAGTTATCACTCCATGGCTCCAGAGTATATGGGAGTTTGGGGTTGGTTGTTTGCTTTTTGCTTTCAGGGCTTCTCTCTGTGGTTCACATTGATTTATTTATATTGATTTTGTCTTCTAGTTCATTCACTGATTCTTATGTTCCCCTTTTCTAACCTTTAAGCCCATTTAACTGATCTTTGTGAAGTGATTATTTTTTCAAATCTGAAATTTCCATAGCATTCTTCTATCTTTTTCTGCTATCTGGCTGATGCATGGTGTTTCTTTTGCTGAAGCTTTCTATTTCTTCACTTGCTGTTTCCAGCATATATGTGATTGCTCATTGGTGCACTTAGGATTTCCTTTTAGGAAGTCTGGTTTCATATATTTGTCCAGTATAGGCAGCATTGATCCATTTTTCTTTCTTTTTCCATCTAGTTGAGGATTTTTTCTGACTTTCAATGTAATAAGTAATTTTTATTGATTTTTTTAAGAAAATGGTAAGACTGAATCTTATATAAACCTTGGACTGAGTTGGCTGTCTCTGACACTGCTCCATGAGGCGAAAAATGGAGATGGAATTCACCTTGTGACTGCCAGAGGGGAGTGGAAGATGAGGCTTCTGACTCAGCCTCTGGTGACCCTTGAGGAAGGGTTTTAGGTCTGGGTGGAAGTCGGGGAGCAAGTATGTGGTTCTCCCTACCCTGGGGTGGGTATGGCCCTATTTACCTCAGTACTATGGGATAGCAAGAGAAAATCTTCACTTTCTACTAGGTTTGTTCTGATACTATTCAACTAGGAGAGGACTGAGCCTTCATGACTGCCTGGCAGTGGGAGACACTGATATGGAATAGGGTCACTTACAGGGGAAGAAAGTTCTAGCTCCCCACTTACTCTATTTTCTCACAATTATTATAATAAAGTGAAGTGTGGGCCTAGAACCATGTCTTCAAGGTCACTTCTTTTATATTATTCCACCTTAAATAATTACTTATCCTCTCATCCTTGTGAAATCTCTGGCTTTCACTCCACTCCAGCGTAACAAATACCATGTTACCATATTCAATGACCTTGAACTAGAGTCCAAAGCTCCAGTCATCAGGATGATGAGAAATATCTTAGTTGCATATTAGTTGCCTGGTAATGAGGTTGGGTTAGGGATCATTGAGGCACTGCATTGCCAAGGTCATATAAAAGGACAGAGGTCTAGGTAGTTTCTGGGAAATTCATTTCTTGCCTTCAATGTGATGATCACAGAGAATGTATGACTTGATTTTTATAATCATTAGGAAAGCAATGAACTTCACTTTGGTATGGTGCCTTTTACATCCAGGTTGCTGAGCTGCACCTGTGTTAACCTGAAGCAGAAGTGGGGATGCTCATGTTTGTTATCCAGTCTCTCAAGATTCATGGCAAGGTGTGCAAAGGAGTCAGGCTTAATCCTGTTATTTCCTCGAATATTCCTTCATCTTCTTAGGCTGGAAGACTCTCCCTCATTAAAAAGAGAGAAATTTTTTCTCCCTCTTTTGCCACCCCCAAACCTTTCTTTTCTGTCTTCTCCAGTCGGGCCTATAATCTTTTAAATATATTCAACTCTACTGGACCCCCAATCTTTTCTTATTTTAATGAGGGAGGAAAAATGACTTTGAAATCGAAATGCAAATCAGCATGTCAATGAAGCAACCCCTCTCTCCCTCTCCTAAACTGAAGGTTGTATATTCCACATCAGGAAAGTACTGCAAATCTATTCTTGGTGAGACTTCAACCTAACATTGCCATCTGCCATTGTCCCGCTGCCTTCAATAAAGAGCTTTGTAACTGCTAGGGACCAGCTGGTCATTTCTCTCATTATTCAATGCAAATATGTTATAGGAAGTGCATATCACATGAAATCACATTTCAAAAATATAATGCCACATTAGAAAAGGCTCCTAAATACCAACAGAATGTGTTTGTTGGCCAGGGGACTAGAAGCAGCTTGTTGGAACTCATTTTGTTTGTTATAACTAAGCCACTCTGGAATGAGTTCTTCTTTTCCAACATGTAATGGTTCATTTCATGCATGGAACAACTGTAATGAAAACAGCTCTCTACTAAGTCTTTGCCTTTTGGCTTTAAATTGCAATTAAAATAACATTACTCAGATCTCCGATTTTCCCCATTTTTACTTTGGGTGCTTGGGTCCTGGTTATCTCTCTATAATCCTTTGCCATTTACAGAAATATGTAAGAAGCTGAGAAAAATCAATTTTCACAAAAGAGAGGACAAGCAAGAAACAGCATTCCAAAAAACAAAAACAAAACCCAGAGACTGCTAAAAGCTTTTTATGACAAGCAATGATCATCCTGAAATGCATCAATAAAGGAACTGAAGACTTGGGAGCTAGCCAACATATATAGTTGCAGGCAACTGACTGAAGGGTGCTGATAAATTTGCGTCCCATTATAGGGGACAGTGAAGGTTATGTCCTCAGGCCAAACAGGAAATGTTTGGAAGTAGACAACTTTCATACTGCTCAAGTGGGGCTAGGGAGCAATTCTGGTGTGCAGATTCTAGGACCACACAGAAACAGTCAGGAAGAGGCAGCAGCTAACTTGCCACTCTCCAAATCCACCCGAATCTGAGACTTCTCCCTTTTCCTCAATAAGCAGCCTCTGAAGCCATGGGTTTTTCAACTAGTCTAGAAACTCAGGTCATCAGTTATACAACACAGGTAGTCACCATTCTCTGCTGTCATTACGGTGTCACCCTGGCCCAAACAAGTTCTTCCACTTTCCTTCTACCAGCGTCTCCCAGTGATAGCACTGTGACACCTCTCCATCTCTTCTCCCATCAAATTAATCCCACGAGTGCAAGCATCTCCAACTCATTGAAAATCCACACATGCTGACATCTTTCCATTCTCTGGGTTACCTATGGAAGGAGACCTTATTCCTTAGAATATGTCTTTCTTTTCTCCCCTTTTCTTTTTACCATTGCTGGGGTTTGAATTCAGAGCCTAGGTACTACATCTGAATTTTGGGTTTTTTTCCTCAAGGGTAGCACTCTACCCCTTGAGCCACAGCTTCACGTCCAGCTTTTTGGTAGTTTATTGGAGATAAGAGTCTTGCTGACTTTCTTCCTGGGGCTGGCTTTGAACTGCAGTCTTCAGAATTTCAGCCTCCTGAATTGCTAGGATTATATAGGAGTGATCTGATGGCAACTGCCCTTTTTTCCCACTTTTGTCTTAGGAAGAAAGATTGAATGTTAACCCCTTTCTGGTTGTTGGAAATCCATTAATGTGTGTGGGCACCATATACTGACCATATACTGACATTAGTCAGTTTTCTCATCTTTCTGACAAACTATCTGAAAAAGAACTCCAAGGAGGAAAGTTGTGTTTAACTCTTAGTTTCCCTGGGGTCGGTCTGTGGTTGTTTCACTTCACTTGTGTGGCAAAGCATCATGGTAGTAGGAGAACGTGAAAAGCTACTAGCCTCATGACAGACAGGCAAAAGAGAGAACACAAAAGGAGACGGGATAGGGCAAAATAGCCCTTCAGTTATCTACCTGCTCCATGTAGGTCCTGTTTCCTAAAACTTTCAGAACCTTCTCAACACCATCAGCTGAGAACCAAACATTCAACAATGAATCAGACGGGACATTTCATATTCAAATTGTACCGGGGACTGCTATCAAACCATAGATAAACATTCTATTTTTAGGTCACTTTTGGGTCTATTTATGTTTTTAGGTTTTCTGTCAGTCAGGACTTACCTTCCTCCTCCTCTTCCTCCTCCTCTTCCTCCTCCTCCTCCTCTTCCTCCTCCTCCTCCTCCTCTTCCTCCTCTTCCTCCTCCTCCTCCTCCTCCTCCTCCTCCTCCTCCTCCTCATCCATATCCTCTTCTCCTTTTCCTTCTCTTGCTTCTCCTCCTCCTTTGGTCCTCTTCCTCTTCCTTCTCCCCTCCTCCATCACCCCACCTCCCTCCTCCTCCTCCTTATTCTTCTTCTCCTCTTTCTTCTCATTTCTTCTTACCTGTTTTTCCATGTTTAGCTGTGTGGAGCTCACAGAAAGTACCACATATTCTCTCTTCTCTAAAAATTCACATATAGTAATCCTTTCTCCTAGATATTCCTTTCCCTAGCTCTGTCTACACCTTCAGGAAGCCTTTGTTGTTTCTTAGAGAATGGAGTACCTTCTCTTACTGAGTGGGGTTTTCTTTTCCTCTTGATGACTGGGTCACCTGGTATGACTTGTCCTTCAGCCATAAGTCCAGAAGGGCATAATATGTTCTTCTCACTGAACTTCCTCCTATTCCTAGCTCCTCAAGTGGAACCTAGGACAGATGGTAAGGATCACTCAATAAGTGGACTGTCATTTACAGATACATGTGTATTTCCTTTGAGGGAGGAGTAGGTAATAAGATAGTCGTAGATATTTCTACAATGTTAAGATTTTCTGTATTTCAGCTATAACCATATCATTGCATGAAATGATACCTGTGTGATATTCTATTTGAGAGCTTTTAAAATTCATTCTTTTTTTTTTGTTATAGGCTTTAGTGATTTTTTTTAAGTGGTCATGGGGCTTGATCTTGGCTTGGGTGTTATCCTTGAGTTCTTTAGCTCAAGGCTACCATGGAGCCAAGACCCACTTACCATTTTTTTTATTAAAGAATTTATCAACGTTGATTTTACATCATATTTTAAATGACAAGTTTAACAAACAAGTGTTCAAGAAGGGACTTAGTATTTAGAACTTAATCAAAATTAGGCTAAGGGTTTGTATGTCATAGAAACATATTAATTTATGAAATAAAACATTATGTCTATAGATTCATAGGTTTTTACGTCTATATAGTGATGTTTATATTTCCATTACCATTTCCATAGCATTGGGTAGGCAGATACTGAGTCCTCGCTCTTGTACTCTTTGGATTTAATAGCTACATATTAAGGTTACCATGCACCTTTTGTTCCTTAGGTCTTGACTTGTCTCACTCAACATGATTCACTCTAGATTCATCCACTTCCCTGCGAATGCCATTATTTTATCTTGTCTGTTGGCTATGTAGAATTCCATTGTGTATATATACCACATTTTCTGTATCCATTCATCTGCAGTAAGGCATCTGGATTGTTTCCATCGCCTGGCTATTGTGAATAGTGCAAAGATGAACATAGCTGAGCAGGTGTCTTTATAATATCCTGGGTCATGCTGTTCAGGATAGATGCCCAGAAGTGGTATGGCGGGATCATAGGGAAAGTCTATTTTCAGTTCTTTAAGGAACCTCCACCCTGCTTTCCAGACTGGCTGAACTAGTTTACAATCCCACCAGCAGAGCAGTAGGGTTCCTTTTTCTCCACAACCCCGCCAGCAACTGTCATTGTCTGAGTTCAAAATCTTGGCCATTCTTGTTGGGATAAGGTGGTATCTTAGGGTTGTTTTTATTTGCATTTCCTTTATGACCATAGATGTTGAACATTTTCTCATATGCTTTTCTGCCATTTTAATTTCTTCTTCTGATAAGTCTCTCTTTAGTTCCCTTGCCCATTTAGTGAATAGTTTATTAGGTTTGGGGGGGATTAGTTTCTTGAGTTCCCTGTAGATACTGGATATTAAGCATTTGTCATATGTATTATTGGTGAATATCTTTTCCCAGTTGGTTGGCTGTCTCTTTACTTTTGCGACTATGTTTTTATCTGTACAGAAACTTTTTATTTTTAGGTAGTCCCATTTATTGAGTTTCTCTCCAATCTGTTGTGACCCTGGGATTCTGTTCAAGAATCTTTTGCCTGTGCCTATGAGTTCCAGTGCATCTCCTACTTTATCATGTAGCAGTTTCAAAAGTACACAGTGGAACAAACACAGTCTATTCAATTATTGGTGCTGGCAAAGCTGGGCAGCCACATGCAGAAAACTAAAAATTGACCCTAGCCTTTCGCCATGCACAAGCATTAACTCAAAGTGGATCAAAGACCTCAATGTCAAATTCATTCATTTTTATTTATTAAAACAGGTTTTTTTAAACAAGCAACTCAGTGTCAATACTATAAAAAAGACAGTGTTTCAGAGTGATAAAGGTATAGATGACTGATAATTAAAGCATTATGCAGACGTTAAAATGCATATATGAGAATTAACGCTAAATAATGTGAGGATACTCTGAACATCCCGGCAACCTTTTTTATGCCAGTTTTGCATACCATAAGAATAGTGAATATTTTGGTTCTGGAAGAATCTTTCCCTTTATTTTTCACAGGGTTGTTGAGATAAACCTGGAAAATAAGATTTGGCTCTTTCTTTTTTTTCATATATTTTTTGTTGTAATTGTAATTAATAGAAGGGTTACATTATGTTCAACAGACAGGCAGTGCATTACTTCACAAACATTGATACCCTTTCTCTTGGTCCCCATTTCCCTCTCCCATCCACACCCCTCATCTTATTTTCCCCCCTTCCCTATCCAATTTCAAATAACCAAATAGGCATATATCAAATATATCAAATAACCAAGTGAAATACTGTAGCAATATGAGATAACCAATGGACAGCAAAAGAGATGAGAGATAACATAGTATGTTAAGGACAACAATTGCTCATTATATGGCTTTTGTTTCTATATCTTAGAGGTCCTTACATTTAGCATCATACTATATGGCCTTATGTATCTAGGTTTTGTTCTATTGTAAATCTCTGCTAGGAGAGACCAAAGTTCCTACTGATTATGACAAATGAGGGAGACTATTGGGCCTATGTTCCTTTGAGTCTGGCTTACTTCTCTTAATATGATTTTTTTCTAAGTCTTTCCATCTGTTTACAAATGGGACAATGTCGTTCTTTCTGACAGCTGCATGGTGTATAAATACCACATCTTGTTGATCCACTCATCAACTGAGGGGTATCTGGATTGGCTCCATATCTTTGCTATGGTAAATAGTGCTGCAATGAACATCGTTGTGCTAGTGGATTTACTATGTCCTTGTTTCTGGATGATTGGGTAAATGCCAAGTAGTGGAATTGCTGGGTCAAAGGGGTGCTCTATGTTTAGTCTTTTGAGGAACTGCCATACTGTTTTCCATAGTGGTTGAATGAGTTTTCACTCCCACCAGCAGTGTAGTATTGATCCTTCCTGGCCACATCCCCTCCAGCATCTGTTGTTATTAGATTTCTTTATCATGGCCATCCTAACTGGAGTGAGGTGGATTGGAAGAATTAACATTGTGAAAATGACAATCTTGCCAAGGGCTATCTACAAATTCAACACAATACCCATCAATATCCCAATGTCATTCTTTAAAGAAATAGAAGAGGCAATTCAAAATTTCATATGGAATAATAAAAGACCCCTATGTAGCAAAAACAATTTTTAGCAGAAAGAATAGCGCAGGTGTTGGGGGCCGAGTAACGCCGTGTCTAATAACTTTCTGTTGAGGCTTGTAGTAGGGATAAAACACGTGGACCTCCTTGTCCTGTCCATCTTGTATACTGATAGGTTCCCTCACCCAATATAAGGAGGAGGGATTTAGGGAATAAAGGGAGAGAGACCTTCCTACTTTGATGAAGCTGCATGGTATCTCCGTTCGTGCTCCAGGGTAAGAAGGCTGGGTGCGGGAGGACATTGGACCCCTTCCTCTCATGGCTTGGCCTGGTCGGGGTGTGTTTTTCCCCATCCCCCTACTAGTAGAGGGGGACCAGGGATGAAGGATCCCGACACGCAGGAGGAATTTCAATACCAAACTTTAGACTCTATTACAGAGCTATAGTGACCAAAACAGCTTGGTATGGGCACAAGAACAGGTCTGAAGACCAATGGAATAGAACTGAGGACCCAGATATTAACCCACAGACCTATGGCCATCTAATCTTTGATAAGAGAGCCAAAAAAAATAGAATGGAAGAAAGACAGCCTCTTCAACAAGTGGTGCTGGAAGAACTGGTTAAGCACCTGCAGAAAACTAAAGTTGATTGTTCTTTGTCACCCTGCACCAGGATTAACTCCAAATAGATCAAGGACCTTGAGGTTAAAGTAGATATACTGAAAACTTTATAAGAAGGAATAGGAGATACACTAGGTCTCCTTGGCACAAGTCAAAACTTTCTTAATAAGGACCAAGAAACACAACAAATCAGAGAAAGGCTGGATAAGTGGGACTTCATTAGACTATAGAGCTTCTGTATGGCAAAGGACATAGCTAGCAAATTAACTAGAAAGCCTTCAGAGTGGGAGGAGATCTTCACTAACCATACAACGGACAAAGGCCTCATATCTAAAATATATCAACAGCTCAAACACTCTAAAACTAATCTCCAAAGGAACAACCATCCCATTAAAAGATGGGCCAAAGACTTAAAGAGAGTCTTCTCTGAAGAAGAAATAAGAATGCCTGGACACATGAAGAAATGCTGGACATCTCTGGCCATAAAAGAAATGCAAATCAAAACAACTCTAAGATTCCACCTCACTCCAATTAGAATGGCCAGGATCAAGAAAACTAATAACAACAGATGCTGGAGGGGATGTGGCCAGGAATGATTATTACTGCACTGCTGGTGGGAGTGCAAACTAGTTCAACCACTATGGAAAGCAGTATGACAGTTCCTCAAAAGACTAAATGTAGAACTCCCCTATGACCCAGCAATTCCATTACTTGGCATTTACCCAATTGTCCAGAAACAAGGACATACTAAATCCACTAGCACAATGATATTCATTGCAGCACTATTTACCATAGGAAAGATATGGAACCAACCCAGATGTCCCTCAGTTGATGAGTGGATCAACAAGATGTGGTATTTTTACACAATGGAATTCTATGCTGCTGTCAGAAAAAATGACATCGCACCATTTGTAAGGAAATGGAAAGACTTGGAAAAAATCATGTTAAGTGAAGTAAGCCAGACTCAAAGGAACATAGGCCCAATAGTCTCCCTCATTTGTCATAATCAGTAGGAACTTTGGTCTCTCCTAACAGAGATTTACAATAGAACAAAATCTAGATACATAGGCCATATAGTATGACACTAAATGTAAGGACCTCCAGGATATAGAAACAAAAGCTATATAATGAGTGATTGTTGTCCTTGATGTACTATGTTATCTCTCATCTCTTTTACTGTCCCTTGGTTATCTCATATTGTTGCAATATTTCACCTTGTTATCTAATATATTTTATATATGCTTAAGTGGTTGTTTGAAATAGGAAAGGGAAGGGGGGAAATCAAGTTGTGAGGGGGGAGGGGGGAAGGGAAATGGGAAACAGGATATGAGAAAGGGTCTCAATATTTGTGAAGTAATGTACCTTCTATCTGATGAATATAATGTAACCCTTCTATTAATTACAATAAAAATATCTGAAAAAAAATTCAGTGCCTAGGCTACTTTACAGATCAATGAAGTCAGGGTCTCTGGGGATGGATGAGACATCAGTATTATAAGCCATAGCTTATAGTGAGTGTTAATTACTTGTATTTCAACTGGACATTTTTAGGGTGACTACTTTGAAATTGGGGACTGACAATTATATTTAATACCGATTTTAAAATCAGAAGTACTTACTTAAAATCTACCACCAGTTATTAAAAAAAAAAGTCCAGCCAGGTGCCAGTGGTTCATGCCTGTAGTCCTAGCTACACAGGAGGCTGAGATCTGAGGTGTGTGATTCAAAGCTAGATCAGGCAGGAAAGTCTGTGAGACTCTTATCTTTAATAAACTACTCAGAAAAAGTCAGAATTGGAGCTGTGGCTCAACTGGTAAAGCACAATCCTTGAGCAAAAGATGCTTGGGGGCAGTGCCCATTTCCTCAGTTGAAGCCCCAAATAAACAGCAACAACAACAACAACAAAAAACCCCAAAACAAGAACAATAAGCATAATAATGGTCTAAAATAGGATTAATTCCTAAATTGCCTTTATTCTCACAAGGGAGAAGCAACTGCTTCTAATGGAAATGCATACCCTTTTCTTTCTCTCACTGTATTTCTGCGGTTCTTTCTTTAGGACATTTTTTTGGGAGGTTCTCCTCTTCACTCTTCACCCTCACCCTGGCCAACCAACTGTGGAAAACATGAAAATGAATGATATCTAGAACTGGGATTTTGCTTTAAAACCTTCTTCCTTATCCTCGCAGCCACATTTTCTCTGATCTGTCATGTCCTTTCCACAAATGTCACTCTCTGTCATCACACAAAGAACACTCTTTGGAAATTAGGGCAAGATGCCTGCCCTTCCTCTAAGCTAGCTAATCCTCAAAGTTATTAGTCTATGCTTCTTTGGCAGGCCTTATTGAGCTATATGCTGTGCACTGAACCAGGCAATGAGACTGTAGAAATAATCCAGGCATAGTGAACAATTAGGTAAGAAAATGAATTCTCATCAAGTAAGTCCTATAAAAATCCATCTATTTTATTGAAAATAGTGACATTGTTGTGCTTAATAACTCCCAAATTATGTAAGTAAATCTGTCCACATTTGTTTAGTTTCATAAACAACATTTTCTTGTAGGAGAGCTGTTACTACTTTTTTGTGTGAGTTTATCTTTTTAGAGATTTTTAGTATATCAAATATGAGAGGATGTTCATCACAATGCCTTTTCATGTCTGTTAGATTATTCCAGGTTTGCATTTCGAGAAAATACTTCTTTAAGATTTTTCTACAGCAGTATATTAATATGCTTTAAATTTTCAGCCTCCTAAGGCATTCAAATTATTCCCATCATTTTCTGAAACAACTAGAGCTACACAGATCTTTTTAGATATGCCATTGCATTATCTCTTTGTGTAAAATCTAGGCTAAATTCCCAGCAGTGGAACAATTTGGTCAGTGAACTTACATTGTTATGGTCTGAAGTTACACCCAATTCCCACACTTGCCAATATTTCATATGGGCAGTCTCCAGTCCACACATTGTCAAGCACGCTACCACTAAAGACACATTCCCAGCCTTCTATCAATATTTTCTATAAACTACTTTTCTTTTTCAATTTACTTGAATTCATATTTCAGGTGTTGGGTAGTTTTTATACTACATTTTCCCATCTGCTTTTCTAACATCCAAATGAATTATTGTGTAAATCTTACAGTTGGTGCTCTTTAACAATGCTCTATCTAGTGTAACATCTCGGATTCTACAGAGACTTAAAGGGTAGGATCCCATTTAAAGGATTCAACAATTCCATAAAACTTAGTCCTGAGCAATGACCTCTATGTTCACATAGAGAGTTTGAGTTCCCTGCTGCCATGGTCTTAGGTAACCTAACCAGAAACATGTTAGAAAACCATGAAAGAACTCCAGATCCAGTAGATTGATTCACTAGCTGGCTGTGACAGTAAAGGACCTTTAGTGTCCTTTACTTCTGACTACCTTTGAGTACTGTTATCCACTGTTCTTAGAAACCTGATGAGCAAAGGTATGAATTGGCTGTAATCCACTTGGTTTCCTTCTCTAGGCCTCACTTGCGTTTTCTCTGAGTCTAGCTGTCAGCACATACTTTCGTTAGAGGAACTTAAAGAGAGTTACATCATAGACAAGTCAGTGTACAATTGATCAGGCATTTCTCCCAGCCTTCCCCTGACCTGATCTTTATACAAGGTTTGTCATTACAATCAAAAGGACTGGATCACCTACCTTGTCTGTTGGGATATTTCTTCTTTGGTCTAAAATAAATTAACACAGCCCTGAAAGAAACCTTTTATCCCTTTGGTATCCCTCATCACCATCCTTTGAAGCATTTTTTGAAAGGAGCAGTTGAATCAGAACCTTTCATGAAATTGTCAGTCAGATTCCTTGGAGCCCAAGCCTAAGCAGCATTTGTGTGTGAGCCGGCACACATTTGGTTTTTTTTTCCCCCTCCAGCCCAAGGGTTTTTCCCTTGCAACCTGGAAAGCTATGTCTGCTTTTATTTTGGTCCTAGTCTCCTTGGCACCAACTGATAATTCTAAAACAGAGTTTTACTGAATTGAATGAAGAAAGGTTGAACAGCATCAAGTGTAAGAAGTGGCACTTGCCCCATTGAGTTTTTGGCCATGAAACTTCCTGTCTGGTAATAGTTTGGTGACTGGGAGTTTAAGAAATAAATCTCACTGAATAACAAGGCTGCCCTTCCTTGTGGTAAATAGATTGCCCTATATAAAACCAAAAATATACTGAAGACTGAGTCTGTGAGGTTGACAAGATGACTTCTAGCTCCAAAGACCTTGGGGTAAAGATCTCAAGTGATTTTGGAAAAATCTGAGATATAAAACACAATTAAGGAGATGAAGATGGAAAATTCCATTAAATTCAATGCCTCCCTCAATTAATGTTCTTTCATTTAAAAATAGATTCTGTTTTCACCATGTTAACCTTCAATTTCACTGTTTTTCTGCCCTCATCTCTGCAAAATGTATTTGCTTTTGCTTTCTCATCCGACTCTCCTTTCACCTGTGTATCTCTAAGAACTATGTAATATTCCATAAATTTTTGCTGGGTTAATTGTCTCTGAGACCAATTGCTTTCATCTATGCTCTGGATCCTGTCTCAGGTGGGTTACTTTCATTCTATTTCATCCTTTTGATCTTTCTGGGTCAGTTATCCTGATTTTTCCTTTCCCTTTTAATACTTTAATTTCTTTGTATCTCTCAACTTGGATTAACAAGGCAGAGTTCTACTGAACACCTCCTTTGCAAATATGGCTGTAACATTCTAACCCCTTCCCTGCTAAGCTTCATGAACTATCTGGTTATGTTGAGTTACTTTGCTCACTTCTATATTTTTCTGACTCACCACATTCTGCTCCTTATTGTGCCCTTCTGATTCCAGCTGGCCACTTCCCAGTGCTGACTAAGCCTTCACTTTCAGTAACATTTAACACCTACCGTCTGAAACAGCTCCTGACCCGGTGCTTTCTTGCTTCTTTTTCCCCTGTCCATTTGGCGGCTGCTTTATCTCCTGGACAGTTTGGTCCTTTGCCTCTCTCCATCATCAGTATCCTCAGGTCTGGTCTTCATCTTCCCCCCAGGAAATTTCTCTGGTTGTCCTGGCCTCTCTTGAGCATCTTCACAGACTTCCTTAAAACCCAAAGGACAGGACTGAGTATCTATCTGCCTCTACTTCCCTCTCAGGACTTTGTTTCCCAAATGCTCTAGACTAATATCTCTCCCAAGATTCTCCTTCTCTTCCTTCTCTTTCAATTTCCATGGCACTCCAGCACTCTTCCATTTTCTAGTTCAAACCAGAAGCATAGGGAACATCCAACCACTCTCATTCTCACCCCTGTCCAATCGCAAGATTCATATAAACACTTACAAATCCCTACTAGCTCTGCCCTAGGACAGACCATATTGCCTTTCAGCATGGCTACTAAGATTCTCTCACTTGTCCTTTCTATCTTCATTCTTGTGGGTCTTCAGTCCTTCCAAGCAGGTCCAGCATGATCTTTGTATATAATGAACAGCTGATTACATCCCTCTCTACTTAAAGCCCATGATTCTTCTTTTATTCACTCAGAGTGTCGTTGAATAAAATCTCCCCTCTTGGCACAAAACCATATTCATCTTCAGACCTTGACTTAGCTTCCATTTCCTCCAAGAGTATTTCATGACTGTCATGGGCTACACGAACCATCCTTACTTTGTTTTTCCATAGCAGAACAATGTTACCATCTTCAGTGTACTCTAATTCGTTTTTATTCACATATTCTCTGACGTGACAGAGATGTCTTTTTTATCTAACTCATTATTATACTCTAAGGATATTTGCGGCCATATATTAGATATTCCCTTAATATTTATAAGATAAGAGTGTAATTCAGTCTGAATTGCTTGTCAAAGAACCTACAATTAGGGAAAAGGTCAGAATACAGAAATGCATGTAAAAACGAGCTGGAAAAACCTCTGGTATAAGTTTTATTTCTTTCCCTTTCCTCATTTTGGTTTCTAAAGAATTTTTCATTAGAGCTATGGAATGGACTAACTTAGTCTTATAGTGATTCCAATTTTTATACTAAGACCTGCTGCTATTTAGTGCTGATAGAAGTACAGAACTTTATGGCGGCAATTGTCTTATGTATAGTTCAGTGCCCCATGAAAGTAATGGAATCAAATTTCTGAAATAAATTGAAGTGAAGTCTATTGAGAACGTACAGAATGTACTAGTCACTGAGTAGCTGTTCCATGTGGTAACACTTGGATTAATTCTTGACGCTCCCAGCAGGAAATTCAGTCAATTATCAGATGACTTCACAAAAGAAAATAATAAGAGCTGGTATTAGCAATCATAAAAATATCTCATGGATGGATGCATTTGTGCTATTTACTAAGCACATGAATGCACACGTAGATTCATTTCAATTAGTATTTACTGGGAACCAGAGACACAGTGTCAGATATTATAGCCATATAAGCCATCGCAAAGCATACAGAAACATGCTGCTCCTAATAATACTTTTGTTCTGTTTCCCTGCTTTGGTGCCTGAAAATTGATGGTAAAATTGATGTGTGTCTTGTGCAGGTCTCATCAAAAAGATTAATATGTTAATTTTTTTGCTATCTTATTTCATCCTTATATAAAACTGAAATGACTGGTTAGGTATTTTATTTAAATATGAAAAAAGGAGACATTATCCATTCATTTGTGTACTTGTTCACTATTCCTTGAACATAACCTAGGTGTAAAATGAAAAGACCAGAAACTCAAAAAACAAGAGATTACTTTTTAAATTATTTAAGTATTTCCTCCATTCTATTTCCTGATGTTATGCTTATTTGAAAGGAGAGACAGATAGACAGATGAGAGAGAGAGAGAGAGAGAGAGAGAGAGAGAGAGAGAGAGAGAGAGAGGAATTAGAAGAAAAAGGAGGAGCAGAAAGAGGAGGAGGAAAAGGAGACAGTAGCTAGAAAAACACCAGAGTTCTAACAGGAAGCTACAGAGCAAAATGGCTTCAATTACGGGGGAAATAAATTGCTGAGCTAGAATTTTGTACTTGACAAATTATCAGTTTAGCATGAAGACAGAATAGTGATATTTCTAGACAAAATAATGTTTCAAACAAATTGTCTCTTACACCCTTTTTCTCAGATAACTTCTGAAGGGTGTGTTCTAACAAATGAAGAGAGTAAAAAGCAGTGAAATAAGGAAAAAGGTAGATATGATATATAGAGTATGGAAGAAGAAAAAAAGGGAAGGGGAATGCTCAGCATGACAGCTGTCCATCAGGCCTACCAAGTTAAATAGCACAGGTTGGAAGAAAAGAATGGAGAAGAGAAAACAAAAGACTGATAATTTATCTGTGTGGAAATACTCTGTTGTGAAATATTGATAATGTCAGTGCATGGTGTGAACAAACACAGATGCAAGTTCAAAGAAAATTAACCAAATAAAATCTATGACAATTTTAACTCCAAAAAAACACAATGTTGTTCGGGAAGAAAATAAAATCAAAGCCCTGTATTTGGCACAAGATTAAACAATAGCCATGCAGTCAGAATAAAAAGCGTAAAATACAGTTTTCCAATCTTTATTAAGGAAAACATCAAATGGTGCTAAAGTCAGAAAAACAACATGTAATGAGCTTTTAAAATTCATGTTTATGTAACATAAATTAATAGCACCGGAACCTTTTTGTGATTATTCCATAGGATGTAAAATGTACTTTAACTAACTTTACCCCTTCTATTGCATATCCTTTATTCTCTATCTTGCCCTTCATAGTCCCAATGAAATCTACCAAAGATTTCTTGCTCATGTCTTGTTTCCTTGATGCTGTCATTCTGAATCCTTGTATGGGTTGAAGGGTAAGATGAAATCAATGTAGTGTTAGCTGGGTACTGATGGCTCATGCCTGTAATCCTAGCTATCCAGGAGACTGAGATCTGAGGATGGCAGTTGAAAGGCAGCCAGGATAGGAAAGTCCATGATACTCTCATCTTGAGTAATCTAATCAGAAAAGGCTGAAAATGACTCAAGTAGAAGAGTGCTGGCCTTGCATAGAAGAACAGGGATAGTGCCCAGGTGTAGAGTTCAAGCCAAAAAGAAAGAAAGAAAGAAAGAAAGAAAGAAAGAAAGAAAGAAAGAAAGAAAGAAAGAAAGAGAGAGAGAGAGAGAGAGAGAGAGAAAGAAAGAAAGAAAGAAAGAAAGAAAGAAAGAAAGAAAGAAAGAAAGAAAGGAAGGAAGAGAGGGAAAGAAAGAAAGGAAGCAAGGAAGAGAAAGAAAAAGAAAGAAAGAAAGAAAGAAAGAAAGAAAGAAAGAAAGAAAGAAAGGAAGGAAGGAAGGAAGGAGGGAAGAAAGGAAGGAAGGAAGAAGGAAGAGAGGGAAAGAAAGAAAGGAGGAAGGAAGAGAAAGAGAAAGTAAGAAAGAAAGAAAGGAAGGAAGAAAGAAAGATAGAAAGGAAAAGGGGGAGATGGAGGGAGGGAGCAAGGGAGGGAGGCAGGAAGGAAGGGAGAGAAAGAAAAATCAAATCTTACATTTCCTTTATGGCTGAGAATATTTTTCATATTTTTATTAGTCATTGACCTTCTCCTGTTAACTGTCTGTTCAATTTATTTGCCCGCTTACTAATTGGATTATTTGCTCTTTTTCTGTTTAATATCTTGAGTTTAATGTATTTTGGATATTAACTGTTTATTCATTAAATAGCTGGAAAAGATTGTTCTCTCCCCCTGCAAAGTGTCTCATAATTTTGGTAATTGTTTCTTCTGGTGTGAAGAAGCTTTCTAATTTGATACATTCTCATTTAACAATTCTAGTTCTAATTTCTGGGACAACTGGGGGTCCCATTTAGAAAATTATTGCCTATGCCTTTATTTTTCATTATTATATCTATTATTTCCTTTAGTAGTTTCAAGTTTCATATATTATATTAAGGCTTTTGAAACTCCACCTCAGCCAAGAAGATAGGTACCTGAACACATGGCTGTAATTCCAGCGCACTCAGGAGACAGAAGTAGAGGATCATGTACTGAAGCTAGCTGTGGGCAAAAGCAAAATCTCCCCTGCAAAAAATGAACTCAATCAAAAAGAGATTGGGTGCATGGCTCAAGTGATAAGAGTGTTTGCTTATTAAATGCAAGGCCTTAAGGCTTGAAAAAAACAAGAAAAAAATAAAAATATGAAGATTAAAATGTATAATTTGATTATATTCTCACAGAGCATCATGAGGTATACATAAATTCAATGAATACCAAAAATCAGTTTACAGAGGCTTGGAACAATCTGCATATGATGAATGTTTTAAAGATTAGATAATTGTTTTAGTGATTTCTCCTACTAATTTTGTATTGCTTATATCAATTTTCTATGCCTACCGTATGAGAAATAAAATCAGTAGAAATGACTATTAGCTGAAATAGGGAAAGAGAAAATGAGTAAGTCAATTATGGAAGATGTCAGAAATTCATGAGTTGTATTAGTAGAAATTTTATAAGGAGTGCTTTTAGCTGATTGTAATGAGAGAGCCAGTAAGAACAGTAAAAAAAAAAAATGGCTAGAATGCTCTCTCTCCCTCCCCCCCTCTCTCATGCAGGCATGTATATTTCAATACATTTTTACATATGTGGTTCCTGTTTCTAAGTTACTTAAGAAGTTGAGTTGTAATTGTTTTTCAAACAGAATGTGAATTTTATTTTTGTAAATTTTGTGTGGGCAATCTGATTTTCATTTTTAAATTTCAAAAATGTTCTTGTTTTTATTTGAAAGGCATTTACAGAGCTTCTTAACTTCTCGGGAAATGTAAGCCTGTTCCTGTCACTTGGCTTAATGCTCCACACATGTTTTCTCACTTAAACTTTGCCTCATTTGGCTGTGGGTTTTTATGTAGCCTTTGAAACCATCTCTAATGGAAAAATGCGGCTGTGAGCAAGATTTCCTAAAATGTACATGGAATTAATTTTCCAGGCATTTCATGCAAGGGCCCTGATGTATCTAAAGGGGAAACTTTGCCAAAAGGCATTTAAATGTAACTGAGAGTAGGGGGAGGGAGGGAGGGAGGGAGGGAGGGAGGGAGAGAGAGAGAGAGAGAGAGAGAGAGAGAGAGAGAGAGAGAGAGAGAGAGAGAGAGAGAGAGAGAGAGAGAGAGAGAGAGAGAGAGAGAGAACCAGAAAATAAGTAAGGAGAAAGTAAGTAAGGAAGTAGAAAGAAGAGAAGAGATTGACCAGGAGGAAAAATAAGAGAGGGTAAGAGGAACTGGGGAGAGAGAAAAGGAGAGGGAGAAGAAGAAGGGAGAGGGGAGGAAGAGAGAGAGGAAGGGAGAGAGTGAGAGAGGAAGGGAAGAGAAGTAGAGCAAGAGAGAGAGGAGTATAAATGTCCTTTAGAAAAAAAGGGGATCAAAGACCTGGATGAGGGGTTGTAATCTTGCTGGAAAGAAGGAAAATACTATTTCCAGAATGGATTCACTAGCATATTTGCTTAAACTGGTCAGTCCACTGATTGTCATGAAACATTCATTTTTACATCAGATTAGTAAATGTGAGCGCCTTTGAAGCTACATACATAAATTTCAGTTTAAAGAGCCCCATGAGAAACTAGGTGTCATTATTGAGATTTATTTGTGTAGCCCCCCTCCCCTGGTCACATATTGTGTTTGGGTGGACAGTCTACACTCCCAATCCAAGGCGACACACTCGGGCCTTCCATTGAACTTTTCATGATTTAGGGATGATGAAAATAGGGAATTGTATGGCTGACTTTGAAGTTATATTATCTGCTTTCTGTCTTTTATTTGCCTCAGATTATATGAAAAAAAAAACTAAGATGTGTTTTTAAAACCCATGGAGTTTCAGAGGGGTGTTCTCAGACTTGATGTCAGGGAACAATCTTTCCATTATAAAGTACTTAGCCTACCAGCTGGAGGATTACAACTCACACCTGTAATCCTAGCTACTCAAAAGGCTGAGATCTTAGAATCTTGGTTCAAAGCTAGGCCAGGCACTAAAGAACATGAGACTCTTATCTCCAATTAACCATTCGAAAAATGGGAAATGGGGTTGAGGCTCAAGGTGTAAGGCAGTAGCCTTGAGCTGAAGAACTCAGGGACAGTGCCCAGGCCCAGAGTTCCAGCCCCATGACCCACAAAATGAACAAACAAACAAACAAACAAATAAATAAATAAATAAATAAAGCACTCAGCTTGTGAACATACTGTAACAATAGTAACTAGGTGGAAGGGCAGGTTTCATTTACACATTTATGCTTATTTTACAAATACACTGCTCATGTCAATGATTTTACCAATGACCAAGTTAGCACAAGTCCTCGATGCCATATGAATGGCAAAAATTTATTTTATGAGAATGGATGTTACACATTGACTATGAAATGTCATTTAAATAGGGAAGGATTATTTATATGGAACAAAGAAATAATGAATAGTGTGACTTGACCTACTTAAGGTGAAACAAATTGGCACTTTTATGTTGCAAAATATTCCAAATTTATTATGGGTTTGTTGGGTTTGGGGCAGTATTGGGCTTTGAACTCAGGACTCTTCATTGGCTAGGTAGGCATTCTGCCACAGGAACTACATCTCTAGCCCTTTTTGCTTTCATTATTTTTCAAATAAGGTCTCACTTTTTGTCCATTCCAGCTAGGCTGCTATTTATGCTCCTCATATAGTTGTGAGGATAGGCACACATGCCATATCCAGCTTTTTATTGGTTGAGATGGGGTCTCACAAACTTTTGGTCCAGGTTGACCTCACTGTGCTCATTCCAATCACAACCTCTCAGTAGCTGGGGTTACAGGTGTGGGCTTCTGCATTTGGCTCCAATTTTTTTGTAATTTATGTATCTTTTATTAAGCATCATAAAATTTTGAAATGACCTGAGCTCTGGTGACTCATGCCTACAATCCTAGTTATTCAGGGGTTGAGGTCAGAGTATCATGATTTGAATCCAGTCTGTGCAAGAAAGTTTGTGAAACTCTTAACCTCCAACTAACCATTAAAAAGCTAAAAGTAAAGCTGAGGCTCAGGTAATAGAGTGCTAGCCTTGAGCAAAAAATATCTCAGGGAAGCACTTTGGCCCGGAATTCAAGCCCACAAAAACTGAAATCAAGTTAAGAACTTTTTAAAATATATATAAATGTAATCTAATAGTAAATAATGCCAAATGTCAAAAAGATGATTCTATATTGCACGTGTTTGAAAATTTCATATGAAGCAACGTGGCTGTAAAGATAATGTTTCTCATCCCTTGTGTTTTTTCCTGTTTTCATGTTCTCAAAGCCCAACTCTGTAGTTATTTGCTTTGTATGTGATTTTTCTTTTGTTTGTCTAATGTATTACCTTGTTAGGTTGTGTGAAACTTGCTTTGCTACTGCAAAGGAATTTATAATGTTTTATTACATAAATTAATATGTGTCTATGACATACAAACCTTCAGCTTAATTATAATTATGTTCAAAATTCTATGTGCCAGTGATTGTATATAGAGATTCCCTTCTTGACTACTTGTTTGTTAAACATGACATTTGAAATATGCTGCACAAATCAATGTTAATAAAATCTAAAATATATCACAGATATGACTGAGCCTTGGGTAGAATAAGATCTGATACTATAGGAACTATCTATACTGGAACCTGAGAAAACATCAATGCATTGAACACGGCATATGAGATCTTTTCCAACAAAGATTTTCTCCATTGAGAGAGCTGACATAAAACAATAATATTAGGATGATCCTAATTATGGCACTTAGACTCATGGATCCAATTTGTGAGACCCACCAAGTATTTTGAGACAATGTGAAAGCATGGATAGAATTCTTGGCTTCAAGAGTACAGTTAGAGCTTTGATCCTTTTCCCGCTATGTTGATTTTAATTAGTTATTTGTAGGACAATCAGAAATAAAAGGAATATTCCCTTTAAAAATAGTACACACACATATCTATATTACAAAACACCAAAAAGCACTGCTCTTATTAGAATCATATTTAATCTCCACTGGCCACTGGCAATATTGATGACAGCAAAATGTAGTTTCTAATTGCGGAAAGAACATATCTAATATTAAAACAATTTTTGAATGCCTCTATTGAGTTTTCCTCTGGGCACCCTCTAAGAGTGCTTATTTAGTTCCTGCCACACACTACGATAGCAGCTTCATTTATTGATTCATTCAATCATCAGCTTGTTCCCCCTGTAACTGTAGGTTCTTAAAATAGCCTAAAAATCTACCCCAATCTTTCTTTTACTCTCTGCTCTTCGTTCACTCTGGCCCAGGCCTGGGAAGGCACTTGTGCTTTTTTGTTTCTTTCATTTTTCAAGATGCTCTCTTTTTGAGATTATTTTTACCCCCAGATATCTACCGGGCTACCTTGTTCATTTCCTTGAGCCCCTTGTTTACACATCAGCTGCTCAAGGAAACCTACTCTGCTGCTTGAATTCCTGCCACTGACTGTCCTCTCTCAGCCTTTCCTTCCTGGTTCCTCTCCTTTCCCTCACCCTGCTTTGCTGTCCCTTGAAGCTGATCGGCCTCTGCCACAACATTACAATTGAATTAGGATGGGAATTTTTGCCTGTTTTGTGTTTGGATACAAGTGCTTGGAACAGCATCTGGCCCATAGAAGGCATTCAAATATTTGTGGAATGATTAAATTTAGCAAATAGGTATTGAATGTCTAGCCTGCCTCAAGATTTGTGCTTAGCAGTGGGAATAAAAAAAAGAGAGAACAAAACACAATCTCTAACCCACAAAAATGTATGTGGTGGCATTCCCAGGACACCCACCACCATTTCTAGAGTCAGAAGATTTTCGAGGGAGCCTACACGTCTACAGTGCTGCCAGATTCCCATGATCTCTGAGTTCACTTGTGATCTGGCGGCAGGCAGGGTGTTTGCCTTGCCAGGAGATCTTCCACTCTCAGTACAAACCCTGCAACACAGCAGGTGTGAAATAGACTTTCCTGCATGATGAAGGGAACACGGTGATATGTCAGATGTGTCCTCTGCCTTCCAGAGACTCCTAGCATAGACAGAATTTGAACCAGGCCAGCACTCATGTATGTCCCTAAAAGATTTCTGATGCATCAGAAATGAGTGCTTTCGGTATAAGACAGTGATGTGGTTGAGATGCAAGTGTGGAAGTGAGAGGAGAGGCTGGGCCTCTGAGAAGGCACACTGCTGAGGTTTCAGGCGGAAATGGGAATCAGTGGATCTTTCTAATTTATTTTATCTTTTAAAACAATGCCAAATTTACGACATGTGGCATTAGGCTTTTGTGGATCATTTTCATGTTTCTGGGGGATGTAAGGTGCGTGAGCCCATCCAAGGCCCCTGGATGAGGACAAGCTATCTCAATGAGCTCACAGCATCCACAAAAGCCATTTCCAGATTCACATCTCTTAACTTGCAATGATTGACAAGTGTTTGAATTGAGACCAACTGAAACTCAACTTTGTTTTCTCTTTGTTGGTTATTTGAGCCCAAAATCCTAGTGATGATCTCTAAAGAGACTTTGATTGCAGCTTGTAAAAGAAAGGTTTTGTGAGCCACGATTACTTTTTGACTAGAACACAGTATGTCTTCAGATAGAATTCAAAATAAAGCCTGTGTTTATGATTGAGCATAACCAAAAAGCCTTGTAAGATGGCATATGGAATCATTTAGAATATAGAAAAAGCATATAATATGCTGCCTCCAAACCAAGATTTCACCAGAAGAATATGATAAGCCAGACTCTGATAAAAAAAAAAGATAACCATTCTTGGACAAAAGTTAAAAAAGTAAAGGTTATATCCTGTGGACTTTACTTTCCTTTTTATGACATTGGGATTTGAACTCAGGGGTTCACACTTGCTTGGCATACTTGTTCACAGCTGGTACTCTACCACATGAATTATGCCTCCAGTCTAACTTTAAACTTTGATGACAGCCAAAGGCTCAGGGTTGAGTAAAATAATGCATTATGAAGAACAACTTGGGGGAAGTTTGGCATCGGTGGAACTGCCCCACACTTATGTACAAAACGGTCAAATTGAGAAATGTGCATCCAGTGTGTGTGCATTTTATTATATATAAGTTAAAACTACAAGTGACTGTTTATAGAAAGTAAAATCTAATTTATTTGGGTAATTCTTTTTTATATGCATTATCTGGATAATAAAAGTGGCATAAAATGTCTTGAAATACCTCATGTCTTAAACTTAAGAAACAGTCCTCATAGCTTTGTCACAAAGTCACACCTGAACTATTTTCATTAGATTTATTTCCAATGTTTAATAAGCACTAGAGTCTGAAGAAAAACATTTCCAGCTTTATTATTTTTTAATGTTGTGCCAAACCTTGCTTCTTTGTGTGCATATGTGTTTTAAGACCCACTTTGTTTTCTTAACAAGTTCTTTTTGAAGAGAAAAACATTTAGCTCCATTAATGGAGTTCCCTCCCTCCCTCCCTCAGCTTATTAAACGTGATAGAGATGAATGAGTTCAAAGGCAGGTGGCCACAAAAATGACTAAAACTTGAGGTCAATTCCCACCCAGAATTGGCTGACCCTGTATTCAAAATTACAGGCAGAAACACTAAGGTGATCTCATGCTTATGAAGGTGGGCTGAGACCATGAACACAGGTGTTAAAAAAGAATTCAGACAATCAAACAACCCATGAAACCACATCTGTTCCCCTTTACTGCATACAGCTGTCGAAAATGCATTGAGACTCAGCTTCTTCGTAATAACTCGCCTGACCTGATGAGTGCAAAAACCACATTTAGAATTCTGGGATCTAATAAACATACTTGGAATGTCCATTTGAACCCAGAACGCGAGTCCTTCCTGCCCTCATTTCCATAATCCTGGTGCTTGCATAGTCTTTGGTAATTACCGGGTGTCTAGTAAATAATTGAGGGAGTGAATAAAATAAAGCTCTTTAGTCTCTAAATAGGAGCCTCTGCCCAGATTCATGCCTTTCTTGTCTTTTTTTTTTTTACAGTATGAAATTTATGTCTCATATTCTCGTTACACCCCATGCACTGGAAATTAAAAAAACAATGAGTTATTAATATAAAAGTATGCCAGCATAATATAGAGGCTTTAGAAGGCAATATTAAATCTGTGGTGAGATACTAGCATGGTAAGTGACTCCAGTGTGAATGGTTTCATTTGGTCTTTTCATTTCAGTTAAATGCATTTGCAAGGATGTTGAAAAGTAAAGAAACTTTCAATCTGGGCTCTGCTTTGCCAGAGTCATGGTGTATTTCAAGAAAAAATGAAGTTAAGAACCTTCCATTTGGGGAACTTCTCATTTCACAACACTCAAATTTTATTGGGTAATAGAATATTGGGTGGGAGGTAAAAGGAGGGAGAGAGAGAGAGAATAAAACGAGGCAGCCCTAGAATAATAACTTAATTATTTAGAAATGTCAATGTCTAGGCATTTCTCCCTGTGGTGACTGTTTTGTCACACCCTGGTCCATTCCTAATCTGTCTGTCCATCCACTACTTGCCTTTGATGAAAAGTTGGTTGATTACTTGAAATATCCCCAATGCCGAAGACTTAAAATTTAAAATAAAAAAGCATCCTACTGTGCACCTTGTGACGGATTCACTTCATGGCCACCCTAACCACAGACATGAATGAAGGTCTTTGTCTTGAGCCATGGCCATCTGGCTTGGAGGTGGGGTGAGAGGGAGAAATCACTGATCAGTATCTGAGCCTTCACCACGTGTAGGAAATGCTGCTGCCTCTGCTTCTCTCTTATTGGAATACTCATAAGTTAGAACATTTAAAAAATTATTTCTAGATGAAGAAGAACTGAACTGACAAAACCCTGTCCTTCACAGAGGAGAATGATGGCAAAGATGGTGATGGTGATGATCATGATGATAGAAATTGCATTCGTTATGATAAATCTTCTTTCTCAGGTACTTATTTTCTATGTCAGACATTTCCTAACAAAGTATAGGTATGATCTGATTTTTACCCCAGAGTTACGAGAGTCTCCTCACATGTTGATGCCAGCTTTATGTCAACATGACAGCCGTCATTGCCCCCGAGTATCAGGCATTTTCCTCTCCTGTCTAGCTTCACTCTAATGCTCTTTCCAAAAGACCTACAGACTCAAAAGTTGAAGAAACCAGCCCAAGAGGCTTCCTTGGGGACTGTCAATGGTATGATAACAATGAAAACATCTAAGCCCTATAGGTTTCCAACATAACTCAGATGCCCCTCAATGGTGGAATGAATCAAGAAAATATTATATGTGTGTATAACATCTCTCTCTCTATATATATATGTATATGTGTGTGTGTAATGGAATTCTACTCATCTATTAGAAAAAAATGATATTGTACCATTTATAAAGAAATGGAAAGGCCTAGGGGAAAAAATGTGTTAAGTGAAGTTAGTCAGGCCCAGAGAAACAAAGGATCTATATTTTTCCCTTATTATGAGGAAACTGGGCTTTAGCCTACAAACTCAAAAGCATATATATTGGATGGTGTGCAAGTGTACACAAATGTATTAACATGGTAGCTTCAAAAATTGTAATTCCATAGAGAGCCAAAATTAAAGTCCAGCAAAATAAAACTCCAAGAAGAAGATTCTTAGAGGGAAAGAGGAGAAGGGGAGGGAATGAAGACATGAATGTGATTAAATGAACTTTACAACTTGGGGAGGGGTGTAGGGGGAAGGGAAAGTGGGAGAAAATTGAGGGAGGGGGTAACGATGTTTGACAAGAAATGTTCTCACTACCTTATGTATGTAACTGCAAACCCTTTGCACTTCACCTTGACAATAAAATTAAGCTAAAAATGCAATCCCTTGTGTATCCACAAAATTAAAGGGTGAATAAGGGAAGGATAGGTGAAAATGTTGAAAAGGGTAACATGGATTAAGATATATGGTATCCATATACTGCTCTGTTAAATGGCAACTTCTTTGTCCAAGTACTTAAAGATAATTTTTTAAAAGAAAGCTTTGTCACATAAATCGCCTGAATTCTCCTGCCCTTCAATCTGCTGGATCTTGTTGTGTTCTCCCTCCAGGAAGGGGGGTCATCTTTTTAAAAGAGAGGTTTTAGAAAGGTACCTGATTGGTACCCAAGTCTGCCATTTGATACATAGTCTATGACTTCTTTTTCCCTGGGTGCACATCAGCTGACTGGAATTCAGACCATGGCAGTGGCCAACCTTCTTGTCAGACATCTCTGACCCTGTAGCAGGGTCAAAGATTTTTCCAATCTCAGCTTCCTTTGTTGATCCCCAAAAGACTACTTTGAACAATGGGAGAATGGCAGGAACTCTAGATAAGGGAAACAAAAAAACCAAAAACCAAAAACAGCCCTCATTTTCCTACTCTTCATAGACCTTTAATACAATAGCCTCTAAGTTAGATGTCGTTTTATAATTTCCCACAAACAGGAAGGCTCTTAGCAGTCATTGCTGAATGAATGATGGCAGTTGTGAATTACTCAGTTGCTAGTTTTGAAGGTTGTGGCTTTCCTAGGTTTATGCTTTTCTCAGTTGACAATTTACAGTTATTATCCTACCATTCCATGCCTTTCATTGACTCTAAAAGAAACAAAAGATGAATTTAAGTCCAATTTGGTTAAGAAACTAGTAAAAATGTTCCATTTCATTATATATCTATCCACTGTGGGTTTCGTTTGGAGGGGCTGGATATATAGATAATTCTGAATTTTTTGCTTTTTCATTTTCACAAATATTATATAGTTTGTCACAAAAAAAATGTTCCTCGGCCGAAGTGTGCCATTGTGGCCTGATAGACAAGACAAATCATACCTTTCTCATGCTCCAGCAAGGAGATGTTCAGGGCTCAGGGTTTCCGGTCATTTCTTTCCCTCTAGAATTCTTTGTTTCCCTCTTTTAGAGTGATGCTAACTGCAGGCTAGTGGAATGGCACATGCAATAAGAGCTGGCAAAGCCCCTGCTGAGGGACTATGAAGCCCTGAGTTCAAACCCAATACAGAAAGCAAACAAACAAACAAAATAATGATACAAATCAGGATTACCAGCTGACCTGTCTGACTTTTCATTTGTATTTTATTAAAATAAAATACAGCTTAATTTTTCCTAGTAAAAAACTTTCCAAGACCTACCATCTTTCATGCTCCTACAATCTTTCAAATAAATTTTATAATATGGAAACTTCATTCATAAATATATATTACTAAAGACTCAATATATATATTACTAAAGAAAGGAATCACATCTTCTATCTTTGTATACTGACTGTATAACTGGCATTTAAAAAATTGTGTTAATAAATTTATTTTAAATAAAATTGTTCATATAAAGGGCAGAATGCATCTTTTTAGATGATGGATTGTGGAAAAGTAGCTGGAGTAGAGTGGTGTTGGCATAAACAAGCAATATTAATGTACATACATAGGTAATAGATGAGTTAGAAGCACCTTTATTTTGTCAAGATTATGAGAAAAGATTTGCTTGTGTGGAGGGTGTTTTGAGAAGACTGTCTAACATCCTGAGTTGAAATATCAGTCATTGGAGACTCAATTAATATTCTGTGGTTAGACTGAGTATGTCCACAGCCTAGTCTATGAAAAACATGTTAGACTTCATTTTTTTGTGAAGAAGATTCTATTTTGATGGTTAAAAATGACTGGCAGTTCCTATAACGTCTGCCATAGATATTTAGAAGCATTGGAAAATAACATAACCACGTTAATTTTCATAAGAATGAGTAGGTACAAATATAGACTATTATGAAGATTTCTTAGTTGTATTTTAAAATTTTTAGCTCATGCATGAAATATTTTACCAAGTTTGAAATACATAATGCAAAAACATAATGTACTTTAAAGTGTAAAGTGGAATGTATTTAAATTTGTTAGATATGTTTTTTTAAGACTAAGAAACAAATCAAGAGCATAGAATGTTACATAAAACATGTAACTTGGTAATTGCTTAAATTGTACCTTTTCAAATGTTTGCTTCCATTACAATTTACTAACTTGCTACTGGGATGATTATCTGTTTGACTATTATTATCTCAATGAAATAAAAGTATCTGAGTACAAAACTTTAAAATGACAAGGGAATACTGAATTAATGTTGATGTTCTTTTTTCTGGCCTGCAAAAGATAGAAAAATCTGTAGTGATTTTGCAAGGTAGTTATAAAAGCAGCAGCTAGTTCATGTGCTCTGGATATTAAAAAGAGAAATAAGGCTGAGGGCATGGATTAAGCTGTAGAGCATTTACCTGAGGACTGAGGTCTTGAGACCCTGTGTTGCAACTCCAGTACCACCAAGAAAAAGAGAGAGAGAGAGAGAGAGAGAGAGAGAGAGAGAGAGAGAGAGAGAGAGAGAGAGAGAGAGAGACAGAGAGACAGAGAGAGACAGAGAGAGAGAGAGACAGAGACAGAGAGAGACAGAGAGACAGAGAGAGAGACAGAGAGACAGAGAGAGAGACAGAGAGAGAGACAGAGAGAGAGACAGACAGAGAGAGAGACAGACAGAGAGAGAGAGAGACAGAGAGAGAGAGAGACAGAGAGAGAGAGAGAAGCAGAGAGGGAAAGAGAGAGAGAGAAAGAGAGAAAGAGAGAGAGAGAATGAGAGACTAAAGCTCACAAATTAAAAGGCAATGAAAGAAAGAAGGCAAGAGAAAATGATAATACATTAATGCCTAATTTATTTATTTTTTTTCTCTTTTTTTATTGTAATTAGTAAAAGGGTTACATGATATTTGCCAGATAGAAGGTTTAATGCCTAATTTATGTCAGTAAGAATAATACATGAAGTCAAAGACTAAAAAATGAGCACTAGCAAAAGGGTCTTTGCAGAAGTAGAATGTCAAGAGGAGAAGGGTAAAGAATGAACAGGGAAAGTGAATAGAAGGCAAGTAAGAATGCACTGTATATGCCTCAGAAACAAGAAAAATAAGGGAATGGGTGAAGTTGTGGAGGGGATGCCATAGAGCAAAGATTCATCATAAATTGTTTTGTTAAAATAGCAAAAAAATTGATATGTGACCTAAAAATCAAGGAAAATGAGGGGAAGGGGTGGGCAGGCTGGGTGAGAATGCTAAAAGAGGTGACATTGATCATAAACTGTTTTGTTAAATGGCAGCTCCTTAGCACAACTACCAAAAGAAAATAAAATGCTGTTAAAAAATAATAGAATTACTTCACTTAATATGATTTTTTCTAAGTTCTTTCCATTTCCTTACAAATGGGGCGATGTCGTTCTTTCTGACAGCAGCATAGAATTCCATTGTATATAAATACCACATCTTGTTGATCCACTCATCAACTGAGGGACATCTGGGTTGGTTCCATATCTTTGCCATGGTAAATAGTGCTGCAATGAACATTGTTGTGATAGTGGATTCAGTATGTCCTTGTTTCTGGACGACTGAGTAAATGCCAAGTAGTGGAATTGCTGGGTTATAGGGGAGCTCTATGCAAGCCAGACTCAAAGGAACATAGGCTCAATGGTTTCCCTAATTTGTCATAATCAGTAAAAACCTTGGGCTCTTCTAGCAGAGATTTACAATAAACAAAACCTAGATACATAAGGCTATATAGAATGATGCTAAATGAAAAGACCTACAGGATATAGAAGCAAAAACCATATAACAAGTGATTGTTGTCCTTAATGTACTATGTTATCTCTCATCTCTTTTGCTGTCCCTTGGTTATCTCATATTCTTACAGTATTTCACCTGGTTATCTGATATATTGTACATATGCGTATTTGGTTATTTGAAGTCGGATCGGGAAGGGAGGAAAACAAGATGGGGGGAGGGAAGTGGGGACCAAGACACAAGCAAGGGTATCAATGTTTGTGAAGTAATGCACCTTCTATCTGGTGAATATAATGTAACCCTTCTATTAATTACAATAAAAATATATGGAAACATCAAGGGAAAATGAAAGAAAAAAGAAATAAATTCACACAGTATGTTAATAAAAATAATACCTCTTGTTTCCATAAATAATAATAATAGAATTATTGTGCATGTGTTATAAAACACTAGGTCTAATAATGTCAGTTCATTATCTAGTAGCCATTTTCTTTTATTTTTTCCCAAAAGAAAAATCTTAGAGTATTTGACTATGTATAATAGAAACATAGGATGAATTTTCCAAGGGAAGGACTGTCATTTCTGTAACTCTAGAGACATTTGCTACTTGAAAAAACATTGTATCAGAATTTCCCTCATTTATAGTGAATTATGACTTTTATGAATCTCTGCCAAATTGATTACTACTTGGCATTCATCATTATCCATTGGTATCTCTCATCAATTCACTAGTAGTCTTTCCAGAAATGCAAGCAAAATACAATATAGAGCCTTTTATTTCAACTCTTATCAGCACATGTGTGACATCTTCTTTATTTTGGGAGGAAGGAATTTCAGAAGCTTGTCTCCTAATAGACAAGAAGCAAGGCATAACTGGAGGCCTACAAAAAGAAGAACAATCCTTGTCAAGTGGACCTCAAGGATATTTGTTGGGCAGAATAGATCTTTCAAGCAGACTGTCTCCAGTTAAAGGACAATTTGTGACAGATAAATCTGTAACTAAGGGCTACCTCTGCAGAGTGTTTCCCCTAAGTTACCTGCTGTCCTCTGAGGTCTAACTGGAAATGTTTCACATGTTAAATGCTATTTGCATCCCCAGCTGTCCAGTGTAGAGAAGATGGACTAAAGGAGGAACAAATGATTCTGTAGAATTCTCTGCTGCACTCAAGCCTTTTTTTTTTCCTTTGCTTGCATTTGCTAATGCCATGCCTCCATCCTCGTTTTCGACATTGATTGTTTTTCAGATAATCTCTCATTTCCTGCATCAGCAGGTCTTTGCGGTATAATTCCCATGTTTATCTCTTCCTGTTACATTGGGATGACCATTGTGTGCCACCATACCCAGGGGCTTCCATCTAGATACAGGGGCTTCTTGTGCACTTTTCCACCAGGAACCACGTCCTCCTTATCTCAGACCCCCACATAGCTGGGATGACAAGTGAGCCACCAGGCCTAGCTATTGGTTGGAAAGGGGATCTCAGAAACTTTTTTCGAATTGATGTGGCCTCCAACAGCAGTTCTCCCAATTACAGCCTCTCAAGCGGCAAGAATTGCAGGCATGAGCCAGTGGCGCCTGACTCCATCTGAGACTTTGATTGTCTACATCCCTAAGTCTGGGAATAAATGTTGTTTCTGGCTAAGATCTTCCACTCTGGAAACTAGGATTTGACAATCCTATCACGTGCATTTGTTCAGCTGTCAAAGAATTAGAACATTTTACTTCTTAAATATGCTTAGCATTTGTTTCTTTGATGTAATTTTCCAAGAGATGATTGTCAGAGATAAATATGAAATTAATTTCCCCTCAGAAGGAATCACATGTTTAATTTTAACAAAATGTTCCTTCAAAATTGGATTGTAATTTGAGAGTAATTCCAATAACTACAAAAATTCTCTTTGTTTGTTAAGGACATATCCTGTCTGTGACCACAGAAGGAAAAGTTTTGTGGAGCTAAAAACATCATTATGTAAAAAAGCCTATATAGACATCTCCAAATTTTCCTCTCTGTGGTGGGCTTTATTAACTGTTTTTCCTTTGAGTTTCATTGCCAGTGATGAACTCTTCCACTTTTCTAAGCAGAGAAGTGTGTAGATATCTCACACTCAGGGAATTGAAGGATGACTCTTCACTCTTGCTTTAAAATCGTTTATAAGACAGCCGTTCCAGTGTCTGTCTCATTATCTGCAAATCCTCTGCAGTCAAAACAAAGCAAATAAGTTTTTAATATTTTTGTATAAACTACTCCAATTTTTCTTTTCTTTTTTCCTTGTAATTCAGTAAAAAGTTATAAAAGTATGAAGTTGTCACATGTTTACCTCCTCTTCTGTTGTTTTTCCTTTCTGTTAAACTGTAGGAGATTTCTTTTTTTAATATGAAAAGCTTCATTTCCTCTCCTAACCAAATTAACTCTTAAGTCATTTGGAAACAGCATTGGCAAAGCACCAAATAGACTAGTAGCACTTGTTTTCTTTTCTGAATCAAATTCTTAGTCCTGACCTTTGTAACTTTCTTTCCTTCCTCTTCTCTCTCTCTTCCTTTCTTCCTTCCTCCCTTCCTTTCTTTCTTCCTCCTTTTCTTTCCTCCTCCCACTCTCTCCCTTTGTCTTCCCCTTTCTCTCTCCCTCTTTCTCTCCCTCTCCATACCCAGATCTCTCTCCCTCTTCCCTTTCTCTCCCCCACCTTCTTTCTCCCTCCATCCTGTTTATGTTAATATTTTTAATCCATATTTTTTCCTCTTTCTTTTTCAGTGGTCAAATGTGATGATTCACCACTGGCTCTCATTTCTCCTTTCTAAATCTTATACTCTGTTAGTGCTGATAATTTTGATGCCTACATATTTGCATTTCTAAGAACTTTTATGCACAGTATTGATGGATGTAAGGAGGTAACTATGGCTAGTATTCTGATTACTGTTTAGACAAATAGTAAGCAATTCCAGTTTTGGGAGGTGTTACAGATTTTTCAATCATTTCTTTGAATTTTTTCAAAGCATACCTGCAGAAGTACTGTTTATCTTCAGATTTGCCATTTATTTAGAGCTCTGAAGAAAAAAATAATATTATTCTCTTAGTCTCACTGCACCCCTGAAAATGATACAGCATGAAGATGCAGTAGCAGAGAGATCTTTCTGGCAACATTGGCTTGCTTGTTTAGAAGGCTTAGAGTGTGGGCAGATTTGAAAACCGTCATCTCCACTTTTAAGTGCCATGCGATTTAACAGGAAATGTGGATCTGAGAACATTAGCTAACATGTTGCTTTCTAACGAGGGACATTTTTCATTTCTGGGTTATTCTGTTTTGTTGCTTGAGATTTTAGATGGAGCCAATAAAAGATATGCGTGTTTTTAATATTGGGGATCACATGTGAGCAATGTACATCTAGATGGGACATTTTTGAGTGGAACCCTCTAGCTCAAGAGGAAGTCTATGAAACAGCAAAATTGGAGAATATGGATATGTATACAGAAAAGGAGTCAAGACAGGAAAACATGGTTCTCTGGCATTGCCAGAAGGAGTTGAAACGACAGCCTCCTCATTCTAAAGCAAGAGCTAAATATGGATATCTTTTTTGTTGTTTTTATTTTTCACAATGTGCACTTCTATTGGTCTCAAGTCAGTGTACAAAGGAATCCTGGCCACTTCCACCTCAGCCCACTCCCAGGGAGATTTTTTTAAAGCCTTCCTTCTTACATCTCATGTGGAGAAGGGGGGACAAAAAGGGAAGGAGGGTCACCAGGCTGACCATTCAAAAGAAAACAAAATTAAAAAAAAGTGTTAAGGAGATTAAAAATACATGTCGCATTACACTATGGACACGAAAGCATTGTTGTCTCTCTCCTGAAAGAACTGGGGGTGGGGGGGTAAGGGCTGACAGGTCATGCTTCTTCCCTGGGAGGAGGGGGTTGGGGTGGCTTTTGAGCGTGAGGGACTTCCTGCTACAATGCAGTCTCACAATATTTGGAATGACTATTAAAAAAAATAAAAAGACGATGTACAATCCAAGTCCTGCCCACACTGTAGAACTTTGGGGGTTGCTTGCTCCAGCTCCTGCTGCCACCTTCACCGTTCCAGGTTTTAAATCTTGAGTCAAAAACGCCAAAAGAAACAAAACGTGGCGTTTTCTGCTGCAAAGTTAGGTATTTTTGTTGTTGTTTTTGTCAGAAGAGGGTGTGTCTCAGCGAGGTAACAGTCGGCCTAGAAGCACTGGCAGTGCAGGGTGGCGGGCCGGACTGGTCATACTCCTGCTTGCTGATCCACTTCTGCTGGAAGGGTGGAGCCTCCCATCCACACTCAGAGTACTGAGCTCTGGGAGAGCCAGTCTTGATCGTCATCGCGCTGGGTGCCAGGGCTGTGATCTCCTTCTGCATCCGGTCAGCAATGCCAGGGTATGTGGCGGTACCATCAGACAGCGCGGTGCTGGGGTCCAGGTCCTCACGGATGTCCACTGGATGATGGAAGCGAAGGTTGTTTCATGGCTGCCACAGGAAGGAGGGCTGGAAGAGGGCCTCAGGGCAAGCTCGATGGCAAGGGTGATCACTGGCCCATCAGGCAGTTCCTAGCTCTTCTCCAGGGGAGAGGAAGACGCGGTCATCTCCTGCTCGAAATCCAGGGCAACGTAGCACAGCTACTCCTTGATGTTTCGCAGGATGTCCCGCTCTTCGGTGGTGGTGGAGCTGGAGCCTCTCTGGGTCAGGATCTTCATGAGGTCCCTGCCAGCCAGATCCAGATGCAGGATGGCATGGGGAGGCCTACCTTTCGTAGATGGGCACTGTGTGTGAGAGCCCATCATCAGAGTCCACGACAATGCCAGGGGTGCCTCTGTCCTTTTCCCCAAATGTTTTTGTTTTTGCTAGTTCTGGGATTGAGATCAGGGCCTGAGCACTGTCCTTGGGCTTTCTCAAGGCTAGAGCTCTACCATTTGAGCCATTTCTTGCTTTTTTTGTTGTTGTTGTTATGTATGTGGTACTGAATCTAATCAGTTAATAGCATTTTTTTGGTTGAGCATTTTTTTGATCCCTTAGCATTTTTGTACAAGGCTGACAACCTTCTGGTTTTTGGGGTGGTTAATTGGAGATAAGAGTCTCATGGACCTTCCTGCCCTGTCAACTTCCAACCTTTACCTCAGATCTCTGCCTCCTGAGTAGCTAGGATGGCAAGTATGAGCTACTGGTGCCTGTGACTTTATTCTATTTTATGATTGTGAGTGGAGTATATGCCTTAAATATTATAAAAGGGTCTGCTTTTTAAATGTGACATACTCCAACTAGCCCAACGGCTAGTGAATATGCTGTAAGGACAAGAAACCTCATTTGCCTACGTAGATTTGGTGGCTAATTGAGTTTCTGAGATAACGTCACCAGGAGTAGCTTTTCACTTGAGTTCCTTCTTAATGACACTTTCTGTGCCCTGAAAAATCTCAGTCTTGGCTACCCCCACTGCCCCCACATCTAGATTTGTACTGAAATGTGTTCTTCTCTTAGAGAAGAAAGAAAGAGAAATCCCCAAAACTCTTTTGTTAGGCCAAGAAGTACAAAAGCGAACAAAGAGGAACAAAGAAGCCTTCCACTGCAACACAACCTGAATTTAATTATGAAAAAACATCAAACCCAGATTGAGAAACATTCTACAAAATAGCTGAGCAGAATTCTTCAAAAATGTTGATGTCAGGAAAGACAAAGGGCTGTTCTGGGAAAAGGAGGCTGGAAACACATTCCATTTGATTAAGAGTATCACATGTGGATTTTCTTAGGCTTTCCATTGGGGCGTTGGGACACTGGAATACAGTAAGTAGATGTGATAGTAACACCTCATCAGAATGGTTTCCCTGGTTCTGGAAGTTGTACCTTGACTAATAAAGAAATTCTAATTAGGACATATCACCATGCTACAGGGTGTAGGATGGATCTCCAGATTTTGTTTCTGATGTTGGCATTTATGACACCACACATATGGGGGTGTGAAAGGTTTGTTTGTTTGCTTGTATATTATGATTCTACAGTTTGAACTCTGGGCCTGGTGATGTCCTTGAGCTTGCTCAGGTGAATGCTCAACCACTTGAGCCACAGTGCCACTTCCAGATTTTTTTGAGTAGTTTATTGGACTTTCTTTTGTTTTTTAAGTAGTTTATTGGAGTAATTCGTGGACTTTCCTGCCTGAGCTGCCTCTGGAGTAGCTAGAATTACAGGTGTGAGCCACCAATGCTCAGCTTATGAAAGTATTATTACTCACATTACTGATTTATCTTGTGACATAGCAGGCCTACAAAATATGTCTGAGAAAATCAGCACAAGAGGCTGCTCTGAGTCATCTCCTGCTTCAGGAGTGGACTAGACTGAGCTTGGCTTGGATGACTCCAACTTTCCAGTGGCACATTAGGAAAGAGTAGTAAATTTCCTTATACCCTTGCTGAGATGTAGAGCAGGATAAGGGAGGGGATACAGCCATCAAAGGCCAGAAAATGGAGAAAAACTGATCTTAGGGCTAAAGATAGTCTCTAACTTAGTCTACAACTTAGTCTCAAACAGACCAGACCAGTTATTCAATCACTGTATATTGAGTAGTGGCTATGTTACTAGCACTGTCTAGATGCAGGGGATTTGACAGTGAAACATAAGCAAAATGATTGCCTTCATGTAGGCTACATGATGAGGAAAGTATGTTTAATGAAAAGTATGCTCTCAAGTGTAGGTCTTCAAAGGACATGCAGGTTAGAATGTTTGTTATAAAAGTTTATCTCTAGGTGATAGTTTCCCTAGAAGTCATTTGGGCACACAAATGAAAATAAAACATAATCCTATTGCATAGAATCTAGAAGATGGAGAAAGTAATAAAGTTGAACATGGGAAAGTGTTTCATATGTGTGTGTCAGATGCAAGTATTTAGAGATTATGTTAAAGGGACAAGGAAATACGTTACAGAGTTTAAAAGGACTTGGACACTTACAAGCATTAGAAGTCAAACGAACATATTTTCATAATATCCATGTTCACATATGGCTCTCCTTTGGAACTTTTGCTTAAGTCTCTTCATATCTCGCTTCTGAAAAGAGAGGGAGACAAGTGAAGATAAGGTTAAAAAAAGGGGGAGCGTAGCTGAAGAAGCCCACACATAATGAGCCGCAGGAGATAGAGGAGATGACTCATTAAATTGGGCTCACTACCTGGCAAAGTTATTAGGGGAATAAATATTCAGGGAGAAGGTACTGCAGCAAAATGAGACTAAACATCCTAGAACAGTCCCAAGGACACAGCAGGTCCTCCTTGAAGACCAAGTGAGGGAATAATAAAATTTTCACACTGATTTATTACATAAACACTTATCCAGCAACTATTTGTGCTAAGCACACTTTTAGACATTAACTATGAGATCTTGAACAAAGGAAACAAAAATCATATCCTTGTAAGGCTTAAACTCTGGTAGAACATTTATGCAGTGAGCAGGAAGCCCTGAGTCCAAACACTAACTGGGATAACTGGGGAATGTGAAAGAGAGGAGAGAGAGAAAATGAATTCTTGACAAATTCTCCAGGTTCTAAGAGAGATATGTATATACCCACTTATATGTCTAAAGGGTATCTTAAGCATTGTATATGCCTACCCCAAATCCCTAATTTCAATCTAAAAAGGCCCTCTCTCATTCACACACACACACACACACACACACACACACACACAGTCATTTGAGTCTTTCTTCCTTTACTTAGTATTCTTTTCTTTTGTTTGGGTTTTACTTCAGTTGATTTTTATTGCTTTCGAAGCACTTTCACGAATTATCTTCTAGATTATGTAACAACTATGACACATTCCCTATTTTGATCATTTTTTTTATAGTTGAACTATGCTTTTTCCATTGTTTCTTTCTAAACTTGTTTTTGTAAATTGTCTTCTTCCTCAGAAACTCCCTTCCAGTGCAGTCCACAGCAATAGCCGAAACCAAAGAAACTCGAAGGCTGAAACTTTTAAATAATATCAGGAAATATGAAGACTTCCACAGATATGGTTAAGGCCTACAGAAACAGAAAAAATGGCAATGGAAAAGATAGCCAACACCACAGTTTTCTCCTGCCAAATTCATTTTTCTTAAAAATAAACAAAGCTATCTGCTTGATGTATATAGTTCATGCACATGTATCACAGCCACACTTGAATAGATTTTACTCAGTCCTAACCCAACTTGCTGTCAATTATTTATTTATTTGCTTTGCTTTTCTACATATTTTGCAGAGAAATCTCTCACCAATCGGGGAGACTCTAGAATGACACATTTGTATATAGTGATGCAGAAAAAGTCACATTGACTCCTTTGATTTCCTTGCATCAGTAGAGTTTGTCAGGGTATTGCATAACATATGGCTAGTGCTCATCAGGTTGGAAAGCATTCATATACTTTATAACAGGAATAGTATGACAAGATACCTTGTTGTTGGGATAGGGGGACCTAGTGCTGGCACTAGGACTTGAACTTGAGACTTGCACTCTCTTTTTTTTTTGCTCAATGCTGGCACTCTATCATTTGAGCCAAACCTCCACTTCTGGCTTCTCATTGGTTAATTTGACGTAAGAGTCTCATGGACTTTCCTGCCTGGACTTGTTTGGAAGTGCAGTCCTCAAGACTCAGCTACTAGAGTAGCTAGGATTAGGGGTTGGGGCTACCAGTACCTGGCCAAGATAAATATTTATGATGTTAGAATTTTCTGTTAATAGTGAATGTGTTCATTATGTTCTGAACAGTTTATACTCAACAGGGGGTGGAAAAAATGATCTAAAATTTGAAAATAAAAAATACAAGGTTATGTCTACAATCCTAGCTACTTGGGAGGCTAACACCAGGAGAACCACAGCTCAAACTAGTCTGTGACGATAAATCTATAAGACTCTATCTTTAAACTAATCAATAAAGAGCAGGGATGATGTTATGGCATAAAGTGATATGGCATCAAATGTGAGCTAGCAAGGTGAGTGAGTTGGAGACCTTGAGTTCAAGACACAGTACTGCCAAAAACAATGAAGAAAATTGCACAGACTATCTGTTTAAGTATGATCTGTGAAGTCAAATACAGAAGACACTACATCTTCAGCTATGTAAAGTTACTGTAAACCAACTTTGCTCACTTTTTAAAAATTGTATTTTATTGTTGGGATAATATATAGAAGACATTCAGTTACATTCATCAGATGGTGGGTACCTTATTTCTTGAAATTTGATACCCCTTCTTATGTTTTTGTCCTCCTTTCCTTCCCCCTCCCAGTCATCTTGTTTTCCCCCTTCCCTTCCCTATTTCAAGTAAACCAATAAATGTATATTCAGTATACCAGTATACAAATTCAGATACAGTAACCTCACCAGATTAACCATAAGTGGAAAAAAGAAAAAAAAGAGAGAGAGGGAAAGAAATAACTTTGCATAGTACATTAAGAACAGCAATCACAAAGACAAACCTCTTGTTTTATTAACCTAGAGTTCACTTTGTTTAGTCTCATCCTGTACCTTATGGACACAGCTTTTGAGCTATTGTGGTCCTCTGTTAGGAGAATCCTAAATGTGTACTAATTAATACAAATTGAAGGAAACCATAGAGCCTATGCTCCTTTGGGACTGACTTGCTTTAGTTAATATGATTTTTTTCCAAGTCTTTATATTTCCTTATGAATGGGGTGATGTCATTCTTTCTGATGGCAGCATAGAATTCCATTTTTTATAAATACCACATCTTGTTGATCCAATCATCTACAGAAGGGCATCTGGGTTGGTTCTATATCTTTGCTATGGTAAATATTGCTGCAATGAACATCATTGCGCTAGTAACTTTAGTATGTCCTTGTTTCTAGACTTTGGGGTAAATGCCAAAGAGTGGAATTGCTGGGTCATAGCGGAGCTCTATGTTTAGTCTTTTGAGGAATCATCATACTACTTTCTAGAGTGGTTGAACAAATTTACACTCTTACCAACAAGTAGTAGTGTTCCCTCCTAGCCACATCCCTGCCAGCATCTGTTGTTATGAGATTTTTTGATAATGGACCTTCTAACTGGAGTGAGGTGGAATCTCAAAGTTGTTTTGATTTGCATTTCTTTTATGGCCAGAGATGTTGAGCATTTCTTCATATGTCTATAGGCCATTCTTATTTCATCTTCAGAGAAGTCTAAGTCTTTAGCCCAGCTTTTAATGGGATGGTTGTTTCTTTGAAGATTTGTTTTTGAGAGAACCAATATTTTTAGCTATAAATATATTTTAGATATGAGGCCCTTGTCTGGTTAGTGAAGATCTTCTCCCACTCTGTGGGCTTTCTAGTTAATTTGCTAGCTCTGTTCCTTGCCATACAGAAGCTTTGCACTTTAATGAAGTCCTATTTGTCCAAACTTTCTTTAAGGTGTTGTATTTCTGGACCTTTATTAAGAAAGTTTTGACCTTTTGAAACTGTCTAATACTTGACCACAAATTAACTTTATTTGTACGATCATGATCTTCCAAGATTAAAGAAAACGTGTGGCAGCCCAGAAGCTATGACACTGGTAATTTAGGAGTGGGGTAAGGGAAAAGAGAAATGCAGGTGAGCAAGGCAACTTGTAGGGATGTAAATTAAGTTAGTAAATCAAAGCTATGGCTTGGACGTTCTTTAAGCAATGCAACCATAAAAATATAATTTTACTCACTATAAACATTTTATAGAGAACAACAAAATAGTGATGGTTAGCCAGGCAACCTGTTATTTAACAGAAAGCAGTTGATTTATTGTGAAATCATTGAATAAATGGAGAAGTAGACCTTTTTTGAACCACTGCCTTCAGGATACTAGCATGATGCTCTGAGTTAATTTTGCAATATCCACCTTTTTGGGGGGGGGGGAGGTAAGGGGACAGTGTTGCTGTGCTCTCAAGGGGAGAAATCATTTCCAAACAGCTACAGAACAAGGTTCCCATGCTTTCTGCTATTCCAGGAGAAAAAGTTGGCCATAGGTCACAGGGAAACTTTGAAATGTTAATTTTTTAATGCTTTATCATTATTTTTATTGAATGAATTATGTGGTCTTTCATTTTATAGGCTATTATATAACATTTGTCATTGAAGATAAAATTCATTATAGAACAAGCAACTTCACCATGGAATTATATGATGTTGTGTCCCCCAAAATGTAACTTTCTATACCAATTAGAACTCCCTCGGTTGCATCTAATGAAGATAACTCTAGCTAATTTAATCCAAATGAAAAACTGATTATAATCTTGACTTATATGAAGTACTTGTGGCAAAAAAATGGCTGCACTTGTCTTATTTTCCAATTAAGTTCTCCTGCTTGCCTTAATAGGAAATGTAGCATCTCTGCTTGAAGAATGGGGTCTGAACTTCCTTCATCTGAAGGGCTCGGATCCATTTCCAAATGCTATCACTAACCATCTAAGAAGTTCTAGCTATATTAAACCTCTTTAAAAGCATTATATATGTACATGTGTACATATTTACACATATTATAAAACAGAAGCAAGTTTGATAACTCAAGATCTTTGTTGATCTGACTATATCTAAAATACAGTTTAAGAAGGTATTTTGTCCAATGATACATTCTGTGTATATCTATCTAATATTTAACCTCCTGTTAATATTGGTATATGACTATAGCCAAAATGTGGAACCAACCAAGGTGCCCCAAACTTATGAGTGAATAAAGAAACATGGTATATGTGTATGTAAGTATGCACACACATATGCACACACTCACACATACAATAATTCAGTCTTATGGAAAAATGAAACTTGGTCATTTGTAGGAAAATGGATAGAGCTGGATATCATCATGTTATGTGAGAAAAACAAATGTTATAATTTTGTTGCTTACCTGCAAAACCCAGACCTAAATATTAAATAATATAGCATGATTGTATAATGGGGACTATTTGGGATTGGAAAGAAGTCAGCAAGTGGAGGAGGGGGAAAGGAGAGGGTAGCTCTGTGTGTGTGTGTGTGTGTGTGTGTGTGTGTGTGTGTGTGTGTTATAGAAGTGCTTTATGTAAACAGGCATGAAAATAGAACAATGAAACCCCCTAAAAACTGTTAAAAAAAAGAAAGAGGCAGAATGAGTGAGATTAAGAGTAAAATAAATATGGCTGGTTAATCAAGGTTCATAATACACATGTTGTAAATATCATAATGGAGCCACTTTGCACAGTTAATTTATGTTACTAAGAAAGGCATTACTACTGCATGATTAAATTTGGCATTTTATATTTTAGTTTCTGACATCTGCCATTTGTTTGCTGTATCAGATGGTGTACTGAGTTCTTACTTCAAAAATACAAGTATTTTATCTGACGTAAGTCCCTGTGCATCCATTAGTCATCTCCGAGGATTACATGCACCTAAGACAGAGCTGGCAAGGCAATGAGCTACAAAATAGAAACAAAATACGATTCATGACACTAAATAAAATAGAATGAAATCCACCTGTTAGACTACAAAACTCCTTATACCAATGTAACACCTTCTTACCACTATATTTTGAAAATACTTTAAATAGTAAAATTGGAAAAAAATCTTATTAAATATCAAAAAACTTCTAATCAGCTGCTGTCAAAAACCAAAAACTATCATAAGAGAAAAAAGTTGTTTTTGATCACTGAGTAAAAATTTTTGCAGAAAATCAACGGTGAGTTATAAATAAAAAATGGGAAGCACTTCAGATCTCTCTCTAGAGGAGGTACAATGTGAACCCAGAAAGTATAAGTGTGTGAATAAAGTATAGGCATGTGTAAACACACATGTGTAAATTTCCTGTCAATCTGCCCAAGTATCATTGTTTCAAAGTTGCAAGGAAAAGTACAAAAGACTCCTGAGGGATTTATCACCCCAACATTCTGAATGTGCTGATCTAAACACATAGCCCAGCAAGTACACAATCTGTGTTATCCAAAGGATAATACTAATAAGTACTCAAAATGACAAGAAAAAAATGATTATACCCTAATTTGCTTATTATCTATGATTGTATACATCGTTGTTTTATTGCCAACAAGTGGAGATTTAAAAAAAAATCTTCTAAAATGGAGGCTGACTATACAATAAGTAGCATTTATACTCTTCCTCAGTATTAGTTTGTAAGTAGAAGTGGTTTTTAAAGATTCAATATCAGCACTACAATGAAGACATTAAGTGCTAATGAGAATATCCATGTATTGGTTTTGAATCCATAATATATAATTTGGCTTTTGGCACACTCAAGCATCCTAAAAATCATCCAAGAAGCTTGATGTGCATGATAATGGGAATTTTCTTCATTTAGCAGAAAAATGAAGCCAAAATTGAGAGCATTATATCTGAATGTTTATGCAGAATGCAAACACTGGTGATGCATAACACCTTTGTGGTGCACATTATTTTGAGATAAAATACAAAATCAGAAGGGTGGAATTTTTCTTTTATTCATTAACCATTTTTACAATGGAATAATCTAGAATAAGTAATGGAATAAATAACAGAATAAATCTAGGCTCAAAAGAGATTCTAGGGCATCTGAATTTGATAATATAAAAAACCAAAACTCTTGAAAAAACTGATAAGGCCTTCTGATATATATATATATATATATATATTCTTTAAACTCCATAGTAAAAAACAAAGATGTTTCTTCTACTCTCATTTAGTTCTTTTTTTCCCCTAACATTATCCAAAAGGCTATATATAATTACTACCTTTTGGCTTCAATGAAACCTCCAAATGTTTTTATGCAAATTAGAAGCCATTGGAGGATCACAATGAGAAAATCAGGCAACAGCCATGATGCCATTAAAACTCAATCAGAAGTCGTGAATATGTGTGCACTCACAGAAATTGTGGTGATATTAATAAATATGTAAATTACAGAATGCAAATGGTATATATTCCAAGCCTAACCGCCTTTTGGGGAATGTGTAAATTCGAATTTCGCACTATGTTTCAAGTGAAATGACACATAATCCCAAACTCCATATTCCCTACTTTCATGAAAACACAAAAGTGATTTAGACTTGGGAAACAGAAAGATAGAAGTGGTAATATTTACCACTTATTTAATGCTAGCACATTACATCTGTGTATTAATGTCAGTAACTCCAACTCACAAAATCAAAAGATTAAAACAAAGATTTCCTTTGATTCCATTCTTCATTTGCAATCCAAACTAAATATAAAAACTAAATTTTATTTTTATTTGGCACTTACACAATTAAGATACTGACTATTTACTGATACAGAAGGAAAGCACAAACACAAGGATTGAAATGACAGCCTTGATGTGAGCTTGAAATTGGTTGGTCAAAGTGGAGGTGAGCAAAGAGCAATTGCTGAAGCCCAAATGTCTCTATATTCAGATATACCTATATATTACATAGGTGTATATAATGTATTATATTACTATATGATATTACTATATTATTTATTATATCACTATATGATATTAATAAATAATAATATTTTTTCATATATTTTATTGTAACTAATAGAAGGGTTACATTATGTTTGCCAGATAGGAGGTGCATTAATTCACATACATTGATACCCTTTCTCATGTTTGGTCCTCATTTCCCTCCCCCCCACCCCCACCTCTCATCTTGTTTTCCCCCCTTCCCTACCTAATTTCAAATAACCAAATACAAATATATCCAATATACCCGATAACAAAGTGAGATACTGTAACAATATGAGGTAACCAAGGGACAGCCAAAGAGATGAGAGATAACATAGCACATTAAGGACAACAATCAGTCATTATATGGCTTTTGTTTCTATATCCTGGAGGTCCTTTCATTTAGCGTCATTCTGTATGGCCTTATGTACCTAGGTTTTGCTCTATTGCAAATCTCTGCTAGTAGAGCCCAAGGTAGAAACCTGATTATGACAAATGAGGGAAACCATTGAGCTTATGTTCCTTTGAGTCTGGCTTAGTTCACTTAATATGATTTTTCTAAGTCTTTCCATTTCCTAACAAATTAAATAATTTGTTAAATAATTTAAATATTTAAATAATTTAAATTCAACTGATTTAAATAATTTTAAAATTTAAATGATTAAATAATTTAAATAATTAAGTCAATAATTATTTTGTAAAGTCTTTTTATTGTTGTTATAAAGGGATTGTATACATAAGTAAAAAGTACCTTTCTTCTTGAAACAATGTCACTCTTCCTTTATAATTTTTTAAGAGCAAAACCAAAACTAAGACCTTTAAATTTAGTATCCTGTTTCCATGCTAAATAGCATATATGAGGATTGAAGCTGACATCCAATTTTTGTTATGATGGAGAGTGTAAAGGCAGCCACAGTGCAAGCACCTGCCACCTACCAACTCATTCTGAGTTTTTTCTTCTTTTTTTTTTCAAATAGTTAGTGAGGCACATGTTATTAGTATCCTCATTTTGCTGATGAGGTGGGGGAATTGCTTCAAATCACAGAGTTGGGAAAGAAACTAGAGTTTTTGACCCAGGAATTTCACATGTCAGGTCCTGGACCCTACATTAAACAACAACAACCACAACAACAACAACAACACAGTGAGTGGTATAGGAAGGAGATCTGTTGTGTACTTCTGTGTATCTTTACATGTCTTTGGGAGTCAGGATATATTTAACCAGGATATATATTTAACAAGTAAGGGTATATTTAAATAAGGAGGATTGGGGCAAGGTTGGGCAGATATGTATACTTATAACCGTTCCGAGTCACTGATGTGTTCAAAGGTGGTCATCCTGTCAGATGGTCTAGTATGTCAGTCACTTTCTCAGAACGTTTGGGGTGGGGCCTTGTTAAAATAAGAATCATTGCTGCTTGACTGGTGGTCCAGTTTCCTGTCTGCTCCTTCCTGGGTTCTAAGGTGGCTGCAAAGGGACTATAGGAGAGAACGCCTCTAGACAAAGGATACAGGTACACAGTGGAGGAGTCTGGGATCCCTATGCTTTATCCTGCTCACAGTAAATGGATGGCTCTATTAGGGAGCAGGGGGAAGAGGTAATGAGGAGTGGGGAAGAGGTAATTTTTGAATATCAGCTTTTAATGTCTTTCACTTCCAAGAAGAGATCCCTGGTGTTTTTTTTATTTCTTTTTAATTTTATGTCGGGGTGATGCACAGAGGGGTTACAGTTACACTCCTCAGGTAGTGTGAGTACATGTTTCCTGTTTGAGAATGATCTACATCCAAGTCACAAAGCAGGGAAGGAAAGATGATATGGTCATCCCCTGGGATATATCGCTGATTTTTTTAAATGACCTATTTAGAAGCACCCCCAATGAAAAAACAGCTATGGATTAGGAGTTATTGTTATGACTTCTCAAAAATAGTCTCCCTTGAATGGTAAATTGAAAAGGGAGTCATGCATTCATGTTGCAGGCAGGATTTGGCATTACTATGTTACTGTTAGATGTCATAAAGAACGCCATACTGTTAGTCACAATCATCAAGCAATTAGCATTATGCACAACGGTTACATGGAACCTATCCATGTGAAGAACTGAAAGAGGGTCTTGCTTCTTTGGTCATTCACCTTTACGTCTCATGAAAAGATTCTTCAAATAACTACCTTAGTGAAAAGAGATAGCCAGTGTTATTTTTCCATTGCTTCACCTCTAACACTCATTCGCATAACCTGAAGTGGTTTTTGTTTTGGTTAAACAACTTTTCTCTTCCACAAACAAATTTCAGTTACCTTATCACCATCCTGACCTGGCTGAGAAAACATTCACCATTCTGCCCTCTTTGAAGAAGACCTGGGAGAGGAACCCAATTTGTCAGCCAATCCTGCTCATTAAGATAAATCATATATTTACATCTTCCAATTCTGTTCTTTTTCTTCAGGGTCCTGTGGGTCAGGAACTTTGTCCCCATGGAAGCACCAATTATCTGTCCTCTATCTTAAACCATTTGTCCTAAACCATTTCAGATTTATTTCACATTTGGCACAGGAAATGCTGGCGACTATTGGCTTATTTTGTCCTCTTGTCCCCCTCTCTCAACCCCGTGGTAAGGTGTATTTGACACAGCACACCTAGTACAGTAGCTTAAACTCTTGACTGATTCTGATGAAGCACATTCTAAAACTCTGTCACCTCTATGGTGTGGTAGTGTTTAATGGAGCAGAGGTGGTAGGATCTTCCCATATTGTAGAATGACTAACAGCTACATTTCTAGTCAAATAAAAGTGAACCTGAACACTTTTAGGATAAAAGTGTTAACATATGTGCATGCATCTGTACTCTGCACTTACATGTGTGCATGCAAGCAAGCCTGTGTGTGTGTGTGTGTGTGTGTGTGTGTGTGTGTGTTGTGTGTGTGTGTACTGGCATTAAGGCTTAAACTCAGAGTTTAGATTCTGCCTCTAAGCTTTTTCTGCTCGAGGCCAGTGCTCTATCACTTAAGTTAGAGCTTCATTTCTGGGTTTTTGCTGGCTAATAACTGGAAATAAGAGTCTTATAGATTTCCCTGCCTCGGCTGGCATTTGAAGCTTGATCCTCCAATATCAGCCTCCTGAGTAACTTGGATTATAGGTATTAGCTGCTGGTGCCTTGCTCAAATTTAGCATTTTTTTTCTGAAAGGATGGAAAGAGAGAAAACAGAAGTGAGAATGGCCAATAGAAACATGAAGAAATATTCAGTATCTCTAGCCATAAAAGAAATGTAAATCAAAACAACATTGAGATTCTATCTCACCCCAATTAAAATGGCATTACCAAGAAACTTAACAATGCAAATACTAGTAGGGATGTTATCTCTCATCGCTTTTGCATCCATTGGTTATCTCATATTGTTACAGTATTTCACCTTGTTATCTGATATATTGTATATGTGCATATTTCATTATTTGAAATCAAATAGGGAAGGGGGAAAAACAAGATGAAGGGTGTGAGTGGGAGGTGGGAAGTGGGGACCAAGACATGAGAAAGGGTATCAATGTATGTGAAGTAATGCACCTTCTATCTGGTGAATATAATGTAACCCTTCTATTAATTACAATAAAATATATGGAAAAAATAAACGCTAGTAAGGATGTTGCCAAAAGGAAATGCTACTACACTGTTGGGGAGAATGTAAACTTGTTCAATCAGTCTGGAAAGCAGCACGGAGGACCCTCAAAAGACTAAACAGAGCTCCCCTATAACCTAGCAATCCCACCTCTGGATATTTTATCCAGTGGCCCACTAAGCAGTCTACACGAAAGCCACCAGCATAATCATGGTCATTGCAGCATTGTTTACCAGAGCCAGGATATGGAATCAACCAGATGAATGGACTTTTAAAAATGTGATGTATATACATATTGGAATTTTACTAATCCACCAGGAAAAAAAATGATATTGTACTATTTGTAAGAAAATGGAAAGATTGGGGCCAGGAGTTTGGCCTAGTGGTTAAAGTGCTTGCCTAGCATGCATGAAGACCCGGGTTCGATTCCTCGGTACCCCACATACATAGCAAAAAGCCAGAAGTGGTGCTGAGGCTCAAGTGGTAGAGCTCTAGCCTTGAGAAAGTCCAAGGACAGTGCTCAGGCCCTGAGCTCAAGCCCAGGACTGGCAAAAAAAAAAAAAAAAGAAAATGGAAAGATTTTGAAAAAAAATATGTTAAGTGAAGTAATCCAGGCCTAAAGAAACATAGATCGCATGGTTTCCCTTACTTGTGGTAACTAAAATGAGATTATATATCTAGGTAAACACACTGGATGATAAAAGACCAAAAAAATTATACATTCACACAGTGAGACCAAAGGAGGATATTCTTAGGAGAGGATCACATAGGCACAATAGCTATGTGCATCTGATCACATACATGAACCCCAGGAAATGGAAACAAGAGAATTTTTATTTTTTAATATTTGTTGCTGTTTTTGTTTTCATCTCCTTTTGATTCATTTATTCTTTTATCTGTCTTTGGGAGGGCAAGAGGGACACAGAAATGGTAGGAGAAAAGATGAACAAATGGGGTAAGGAGTTTAGTCTAGTGGTAGAGTGCTTGCCTAGCATGCACGAAAACCAAGGTTTGATTCCTCAGCACCACATACATAGAAAAAAGCCTGAAGTGGTGCTGTGGCTCAAGTGGCAGAGCATTAGGCCTTGAGAAAGCCCAAAGACAGTGCTCACATCCTGAGTTCAAGCCCCAGGAATGGCAATAAACAAACAAACAAACAAATAAATAAGGTGAACAAATGAGGCAGTGATACTGGACATTATGTTTTAAATGAACTATGCATTTGTGGGTGGAGATGGGAAGGAAAAACTGGGAGTGAGGAAGGAAAGGACTAATATTGTCCAAATACAAATGTACTCTTTATCTGACTTATGGGACTATAACCGCTCTATATGTCACCTTTACAGTAACGATAACTAATTTTTAAAAGATATAAATACATACATACATATATAGATGTGTACACACACAAATATAAATATAGATATTTGCCTCCAATTAATGAGCCTTCCCAACAGAATTGCCTTCCCAGGGCTGGAATTATGTTCTTCTAGAAAGTCTTGTTGTAGGAAGCTTCTTTCTTTAGCATTTGGTAATATGGAAGTCTTCCCCAGACTCAACTTGAGCATCAGGCTAGAGAGCTTTGATGTCACCATCTGATAAACTGGTTAGCACTCTGTTCAGATGCAGAATTGAATTTCCCAGTCTTTTCTTGTGATGTTATCACTCCGCAGGCTTCAGAGAAGGGAAAGCTAATTGGTTTGTCTCCTGCTAACATGTATCCTCTTCCTTGATGTGGCAGAGTGTTAATTTTCCCCAAGCACTCATTTACACTCTTTCTTCCGTTTCAAAAGAGAACCCTAGAATTTTAGCTGGATATAGGCTCTCAGTCTGCCAGGTGTGACCTTGTGAGTTAGTGCCTGTTAGCAGGACGTGAACAGAAAATGCTCACCTTGCCAGCGGTTCCTAAAGGTAACGTCACAGTGTACAATATGGTTAAGCTAGGATGCTACCCGCCAGGCCATGCATTATTACCGAGTGATTTTTTTTGACATGAGATGTTTCAGTTTACAGTGGGTTAAATATAGGTAAGTCGAGATACATCTGTGCAAGTATAAAATCAAGGAAGTTAATTTTAAACCTTATATTAGTCATTTTCAATTGTGACTATCAATACAAAATTATTTTTTCTCTTTATCAGAAACATACATTTTTCTAGCTCTAGCCACTAAAAAAATATCATTAGAAAAGTAAGCAGCTGATGGAAATGAGTACACTTAGCATTTAGCATCTAGGTCTACAGTCTGAATCTCACTCTCAACTTCCAGAAGACTTACATAACTCCTTGAGAAAATGGGTAAGTCTATGTGTAGGGCAGAAAACATGTAAGAAGGCTGGGATAATTCGTGCACATAGAAAGACAGCAGCGATTAATGGGTTTAAGCAAAAGCTGTAGTTGGTAAAAAAAAAGTAAGTACTGAGAACATATTAAATATACAAAACTGTGGGGAGAGGGAGAAAGAAGAGAGGAGAAGAGAAGAGGGGAAGGGAAGGGAGGGGAAAAGAAGGGAAAGGGAGAGGAGAGGAAAGGGGAAAGAAGGGGAGGGAATAGAAGGGAAAGGAAGAGAAGAGTAGAGAAGTAGCAAGAAAGAGAGGAGAAGACAGGGAAAGGGCAAGTAGAGAAGATATCAAGACTAAATTAATAACTCAGTGGACACTATTAGAAGTAACTATAGACCCATGTGTTACACTTATAAGTCTCATTACAGGCTTTTGGTAAGTGGAAAAACAATATTTCTTTCTTCTGATAAACTAAAATCATTTGTTAGATTTCATTACAAGGAAGAATTCATTTGACAAGTCAAAGCTATGAAATATTCATCTGCTAGTTGGGGTTATCCTTGTTTCCTTCTTAGGAAAGAGTAGCCATTATTTATCTGGCAATACATTTTGAGGATCCACAGAGACACAGGGAACCTGACAAAATTTGGCTAGCCTTTCTCTCTCTCTCTTTGTCTCTCTCTCTCTTTGTCTCTCTCTCTCTCTCTCTTTGTCTCTCTCTCTCTCTCTCTCTCTCTCTCTCTCTCTCTCTCTCTCTCTCTCTCTCTCTCTCTCTCTTTGTCTCTCTCTCTCTCTCTCTCTCTTTGTCTCTCTCTCTCTCTCTCTCTCTCTCTCTCTCTCTCTCTCTCTCTCTCTCTCTCTCTCTCTCTCTCCCTCTCTCTCACACACACACACACACACACACACACACATGTTGGGCTTGAACTCAGGGGCTAGGTGCTGTCCTTGAGCTTTTTCCCTTGAGGAAAAAAGTGGCATTTTGAGCCACAGTGCCACTTCTTAATTGGAGATAAGAGACCTTTAGACTTTCTTGCCCAGGCTGACTTTGAACTGTGATCTTCAAATCTCAGCCTCCTATGAAGCCAGGATTATAGGTATGAGCCACTGGCCAACTGGTCCAAGTTTAGCTTTTTATTTAAATTTCCAAAAGCTCTGTTTCTTAGTATGATATTAAATCATCTTAGTAAATGCTAGCATTTCCTTCTCTTCCATCTTTGGGCCTAGGGTTGAGATGTTGAACACACAGAAATAATAATAACTATTATTATTATTACTGCTACTATTGTTTTCTCTGTGCCAGTAGCCCACAGATAAAGGCCACGCAATGGTTTGTGGCCATACTATGAGAGGCCCACAGGGATGGTCCTGCCATAAATCCAGCTCATGCATTTAAGTGTGTGTGTGTGAGTGTGTGGTATGTGTGTTTACACTTTCAACTTTACAGAGTATCTCTACTCCTTCACTCTTTTGGAAAGAAAAAAATGCTGAACTGTCAGTTGCTGCTTTTTCCTCTTGTTTGCAGCTTATGAAAAGCATTGCCTCAAACAAATTTCATAGGTCACCCACTTAAATGACTTGCAGATGTCTAATTTCCAGAGGTGAAAAACATTCTTGAAGGACCAAATCATATATTTTAGGGGGAAAAAGTACATTGAAAATCTTCTTGGCTTCAAAGGCACAAAAATACGGGTCTTCCTTTGGAACCCTTCCTTGTCGATTGGTGTGATTCTGCTGTCATGGAAATAATCCACAGAGACTTGTTCTGACCCAACCATGGCTAAATAAATTGTTGTCAAATACAGAAAACTTTCTCATATTCCCTCTTTATATGAAAAAAAAGGATCAGATCACATAGTGCTGAAATGGCAACGTAGGAGAAGGTACTATAGAAAGTGACAAATGGAAAAACATATAACAAATGTATTTTCATACTGCAAAAAATCTCCAATTACATCTGATTGACAACTACATCTGAGTGACATTTCTTCCTATGGATATTTCATAGGAGTTTCCAAAATTCAAGAAGTTAAAGTATTGAAAATAACTTCTAAACCTTTGAATGTAGTTCTATCTGGAGACAGAATAGTAAATATTCAAAAAAGAAATTTAACAACAAAAACCAAGGGCAACTGATTTTCCAGACTGTTCCTCTTGTAAACCTGGCACTTAAGAAAGAAAGAGAACTTGCAGCATGCTGTATAAAGAGATGTGCACATAGCAATTATTAGGAATCAACACAAAATAAGTGCAAGCTTTGTACAGTCATTTGAGACTGTACCTCACAAAATGTATTAAAATTTTGGAGGGAAACATCTATCTAGAGAACCAGTTTTGTCAATGA